>NW_003299092.1:110972-207950 GCF_000151645.1 Tuber melanosporum | reverse complement strand
TCGCTTTGGTTAAAGATTGACGTGCCGCACTTTCAGATCTTAATTGTTTGATGAAAGTCCTGGAAGTCCTTTCACATTTCAGGTCAGTAGACATATTCTGAGGCATAGTAGAGGTTGCGGTCTGCACTATAGTGTCCTTGGTTGTGGATTTCGGTAATGACATATTCCCTAATAGTCATACCATTGATCATATGGCCTTTTGGGATGTATAGGAAATGTTCACCATAATAGGTGCTGGTATAGATCATTATATTAGATATGTTGTAGGGGGCGAGGTGTCCATGTTTGGAGCTATCTATTGCTTTAAAGTCGATCGGGTCATGGCGGTATCCTGCTATCATGTGGCTTCGGAAAGAGGAGGTTAATTCTTCTGTAGTTGATCTAACATCTCGTTCATCCTCAATGTCAGATCCTCTTGGCGGTCCAATAGGGGCTTCCTCTTCTTCAAAGGTTTCACAGACCTTTCGGCGATGCTCGGGAATCGTGAGAGCCATAACAGAAACAATGGTTACATTGTTGTATACTCGTAAGGGTCCACCATATATATAAGTCGTGAATTGATTATGGGAGGAGAGGATAGCAGTGCTGACTGCGGAGCATGTAGGTAAGATATTGCATCCTGGTAGACTGCTGCTTGTTCGAGTTCTTCAAGAACTTGGTGTCCTCTTAGGGTGGGGCTAAGAGTGAGGTGAGGTTGGGTTGATTCATTATCAACATCATTTATTATATCTTCTGCTCCTTCTGCAGTGTCGAAACTGGTATTTTTGGAATCATCAGTAGACATATAGTACAGTTGCTAGTATCTGTTGCTGAATCTAATTTCAGTCTGGTGAAAGGGGCAAGTATCGTGGTAACAGTGAGACTAGTGGAGTCTGCTTTGTTCAAGCTCATGAGGAGGTGTGCTGCGGAGGGTGCAATCATCTTTCTACTTGTCATCAATGTCCATTCCTTGTTCTGTTCTGGCAGCTCTGTACATGGTGTAAGAGAAAGGATTTGAGGGAGCGGCAGAGCTGGCAGTAGCCATCGATAGTTCTTGTTCATAGGAGATGTCGTCAGGTCTGTGTTCGCATTGTATTGTGTGGTCATGAACAAAAGGAGGGTTTGTGAGTTCTTTGTTCTCATATAGGCAGGAGAGAGCATCAGCTAAATAGTTCGTTCTTCCTGGAGTATAGATGATTTTTGCATCGTATTTGCTGATCTCGTCTATCCATCCTGTTCTTCTCCTTCCCAGTACCTTCTCGGTTTTAAGATTAGTGAGAGGTTGATTGTTGGTAACAATGGTGAAGGTATTGCCCATCAGAATGTGGTTGAAAGTGGTGAGAGCATCAATCACAGCAAGGGCTTCTTTGTCCGTCGTTCCATAGTTCATTTGTGAATTAGTGAACTACCTACTTTGTAATGCCGCCGGTCTTGCCGTTTCATGAGAGGCTCCTTGTCCAACCCATGCTCCAACTCCAACATCCGATGTATCAGTAATCAGCCATATTGGGTCTGGTTTACTGTAGTCGATAGGTTGTATAATATTAGCATTTTTAATCAATTCCTTGATGTTGGTAAAGGATTGGTCATGAGTGTGGGTCCAGACAAATTCTGCATTGCCGGTAAGGTCTGTGAGTGGTACTGTTACAGTGGCATAGTGTGGTAGGAATTGGGAGATATAGTTGACCAGTCCTAAGAATCACAAGAGTTCCTTTTAGTTCCGGGATGTTGTCCATTCTGTTAAATAGGATATTTTTCCAGGGGCTGCATGTATTCCTTCATCATCTATAACATGTCCTAGAATATCGAGCTTATCGGCAAACAGGATTGATTTGTTTCTGCTAGCATCAAACTTAGCTTCCCTTAGTTTGGTACAAACCAAATCTATATGGTAGGCATGTTCTATTTTGGAGTTCGAGAAGATGAGAATATCATCAATGTAAACCCAGACAAAATGGTGGAGGTATTCGCTTAGGAGGTTTTCCATAATTTGCATAAAGGTAGCAGGCGCATTCATATCACCTTGCAACATAACCACCGCTTTTCGCTCCAAGAGCCGTGGGCGTGTTCTAACCTTTTTTAGAAGCATGCTTCGCTTAGATTAATCTTGCTTCAGAATCTAGCCTGTCCGACAGCATTCAGGATTTGAGTTTGGTTTGGAATAGTGCAGCTGTCCATAACCTGTTTTCATTCTGTTGTTTGAGGTCAACCAAAGGGCTGATTCTTTTGCCATCTACTTTAGGTTGGACAAACATAGGTGCGGAACCTGGTACTTCTACTCGGTAGATGATTCCTCTTCTTTGTTGTTTGTTGATCCAGTCACATAGTGGACTTTTGTATGCGTCAGGGATAGAGTTGGTGGGTTGGTTCATAAGATTAGATGGGTCTCGAAAGCGGATGTGGTGGTTTACTTCTCTCATAGGTGGTAGTTCTTCGGGAATCTGATCAGGGAAAACATCAGAGTATTCATCCAATAGGCGTTACATAGTTGCTTCACAGACTGCAGCTCGGTACTCTCCGCTTGTTGGCTTGCAGGAAACTCTGACCTTTTGATCTGGGAAATCGATGGTTGATTCCCCACACCTGATTACAGCTTTGTGGTGATTCAGAAATGGCATCCCTATCAAGGCATCATATTTGACTAAGTTTTCGACTAGCATTTCCTGGTAGAGTAGGATGGCAGAGACAAGTCGAATAGTTGCCTTGCTGGTTTTATGGCTTGTGGATTGTGATCCCTTCACTGCCATATTGACTGGTATGGGATGGTTAATGTCTTGAGTTGGGAGTCCATAGACCGAGACAAAGGCATTGTTGATCATGTCTCTTCCGATCGCGCTAGTGTTGAATAGGACTCGAGCCTTCTTGCCATTGATCTAAATAGTACCTTCCAGGGCGGTGTGTGCTTTCAATGTAGCCGGAGGTTGGACAATATTACACTCTACATCAATATATCCGATATGGATCTTCTCATATTTGCTGGATTGGGCATCATCACTATCATTCTCAATATTGTTAGCTGATGCCTCTTGCTTAATTGCTTTTCCTTTCCCTTTTTTTGTAGGGCAGTTCCTTGCCATGGGTCCTGTTTTCCCGCATTCAAAGCATTCTCCTTTCTGCTACCTTGATTCTTTAGAGGATTTGGTTTTCTTCTTGAAAACCCGTAGGATATCTTCTTCAGAGTTGCTGGAAGGCTTGTATCATGGTTGGCTATTCCTGCTAGAGGAGGTCTGTGTCTTGTATGCCTTGGTTTCATGGAGGATGGCGTCCTTTGGTTCTGCTCTTGCAATTATTATCGCCATATCATCATTATCTTCCTAGAGTGGTTCTACCTCTCGCCGGAGGGTAGGATGCATAGTATTATAGAATCGTCACTTAAGGATATAGTTGGAAATGCTTCTTTTCTTCATTTGGTCCTTATACATCATTAGATCCATCGCTACATCTGTGATTCTTTTGACATGCGTTCTGTTAACTTGCTGGAGCTGGTTAAATTTGTTGTATAGGAGGTCGGTTGTGATAGAGGATTGGAATCGGCCTTCCAGGTAATTGAGAACTGTAGATCCTCTTAATCTTACATTTCCACCTTATTCCTTATAGCATTGGTGGTATGTGTCGGTTGCCCTTCCTTCACAAAAAGATCTAATGTATAGTCCGGTCGTAGGGTCTTCCACATCTTTCCCTTGTAGGAGAAGGTAGTGTGTAAGTTCAGCTGCCCATCGATCCAAAGCTTCAGGTTTAAGGTCTTTTCCTTCTCCTGTAAACTTTGCTGGGAGGTGGAGTTTGAACTTAGGGGGTTCAAATACTGTGGGTACTTCCTCTTCTTCAGGTCGAGTCTGAGATTTTCCTTCTCCAGAGGGCCCTCCTCCTGTAGTAGCCATGTCTGATTCGCTACAGGATTCGGGGTCGATTGGAGGTTCAAAGGAAGGCTTCTTAGCTGGAGCAGAAGGGAATTCTCTAGGAGATTGTGTGACTTCCGTGTTTGCAGGTTCTCCCGGCTTCTTAGCTGAGTGCTATGGTTTTTTCTTTCTTGTAAGGTCTTGTCGTGGGATTTGCTTCCCACTCCTGATCGTCAAAGACTCTATATTGGATTTGAGATGAAGCCGAATATGTCGTGATTCTGCTGCTTCTCTCTGCTAGCATTCTAAGGTAGTTATCAATAGGTTAATCAGGCATAAATCTGGGGACAGGTTCTTAACCACTTGCTGAGGTTAAAAAAATGTAACGTGTTCGTAAGGTGCTAGTCATGTTCTCGGTAATAGATACAATAGTTGTAACCAGTACGGGTACTCAGTTATTGGTTTTGTTTTATGTTTTGTTTTTAAGTATGTCTTTGATACTTGGTTTGTTTTAAGTATTGTTTGATACTTGGTTTTGTTTTATATTTTGCTTTAAGTATCACTTTGATACTTGGTTTGTTTTAAGTATCGCTTTGATACTTGGTTTGTTTTAAGTATTGTTTGATACTTGGTTTTGTTTTATATTTTGCTTTAAGTATCACTTTGATACTTGGTTTGTTTTAAGTATCGCTTTGATACTTGGTTTGTTTTAAGTATTGTTTGATACTTGGTTTTGTTTTATATTTTGTTTTTAGTATCGCTTTGATACTTAAGTAGTTTTACCAAAGTGTATCAATTGATACCTTTGATTAGCTTCGTTCGTGCTAGACATGAACAGATTTGTGTATTTAAAGACTGCCTGTTTCTACGATAGAAAAGGCAGACTTCGACAGACAGTATTTTAATATACTTGGTTGAATGATTACTTCATTGTTCCTCAGTATACCTCTGAAGCCTCCTTTAGTTCTCAGCTCTCGCCTCCTCTCTGCTAGAGCAGGCCACCTGCTAACTATTGTACTGATTACTGAAAACGTAAATAGCACTTTGCGAATACATTACACATTGACATTCTTTATAGAGATTGTCTGCAAGCAGGTCCTGGCAATAGGGACCAAACTCATGAAAGTTGTACAGAGTATTGCAATTGGGTATGCAGTAGAGGGCGAGGTCCTTCCTAAACTATTATCAGGTAGTTTAGTCAGCTCCTGTCTTGCTTACCAGTTCGGCCGATGGATATATTCGTCACTGAGTCTGGTAAAAGGATTTGGTGAGGGGGCCTTATCAAAAATGCCCTATCAGACCCACTTCATGATTATATCTATCAGCCGTACTCGTAGAAGGAAGAAGTAGCAGGTACATGAAAGTAGCGACAATCTCATCTCATCTCCAGTTGTTCATATAGCACGACTCAGCATTTCTATCCTAGGCCACTGCCCAGAAGCTTTTATCTTTGCAGGTAAGGCTGCCAGTACTGCAAACCAACTATGATATTTCATATTTCAGCTTTCATCTGTAAACTCCCCATCCGGCAAAATCCAAAGTGACTACTTTTAATCCTCAGTGAGGTCGAACAGGTAATTGGCATTCATTTATGTAATATAGGAATCGTTATCAATCAAATAGCACTTGTTGTCATTGGTGCGAAAAACAGTTGGTTGACCTGCCAGAATCCGGCACACAAGGCTGTATGAAAGAAACAAAGATTTTTCCGGTATATCTGTAACTGGTACGGGTACTTGGTTATTGGTTTTGTTTTAAGTATCGCTTTGATACTTGGTTTTGTTTTATGTTTTGTTTTAAGTATCGCTTTGATACTTGGTTTGTTTTAAGTATCGTCTGATACTTGGTTTTGTTTTATGTTTTGTTTTAAGTATCGCTTTGATACTTGGTTTGTTTTAAGTATCGTCTGATACTTGGTTTTGTTTTATGTTTTGTTCTAAGTATCGCTTTGATACTTAAGGAGTTTTAGCAAAGAGTATCAATTGATACCTTTAATTAGTTTGGTTCATGCTAGACATGAACAGATTTGTGTATTTAAAGACCGCCTGTTTCGATGATAGAAAAGGCAGATTTCGACAGACAGTATTTCAATATACTTGGTTGAATGGTTACTTCTTTGTTCCCCAGTACACCCTCGAAGCCTCCTTTAGTTCTCAGCTCTCGCCTCCTCTCGGGAAGAGCAGGCCACCTGCCAACTATCGTATCTATTACCGATAACGTGATTAGCACCTTGCGAACACGTTACATTTTTTTAACCTCAGCAAGCGGTTAAGAACCTGTCCCCGGATTTAGGCCTGATCAACCTATCGATATCCACCCCCGAACGCTAGCGGAGAGAAGCGGCAGAATTACAGGACATTCGGCTTCGTCTCAAACGCAAGATAGAGTCGTTGACAACCAGGAGTGGGAAGCAAATCCCACGGCAAGACCTCACAAGAAAGAAACAACCCCGGCGCTCAGCTAAAGAGCCAGGCCATCCTGCAAACACGGAAGATACACAACCTCCAGGAGAATTCCCTTCTACTCCAGCAAAGAATCCTTCCTTTGAACCTCCAATCGACCCCGAATCTAGTAGCGAATCAGATATGGCTAGCACAGGAGGAGGGCCCTCTGGAGGAGGGAAATCTCGGGCAAGGCCTGAAGAAGAGCAGGTACCCGCAGCATTTGAACCCCCTAAGTTTAAACTCCCCCTCCTAGCGAAGTTCACATGAGAAGGAAAAGACCTCAAACCTGAAACCTTTGACCGATGGGCAACAGAACTCTCACACTTCCTACTGTTAAAAGGAAAGGATGTGGAAGACCCTACAACCGGACTTATCATTGGCTCATTCTGCGAAGGAAAGGCAACCGACGTATACCACCAATGCTATAAGGATTTCGGTGGGAATGTAAGATTAAGAGGAACTACAGTTATCGATTACCTCAAAGGACGATTCTAATCCTCAATAACCAACGACCTGCTATACAACAAATTCAACCAGCTTCAGCAAGTTAACGGAACGCATGTCAAGCGAATCACCGATGTGGCTACGGACCTAATGATGTATAAGGACCGGATGGAGAGAGGAAGTATCTCCAAATACATTACCTGATAGCGACGATTCTATGACACCATGCACCCTACCCGCCGGCGAGAAGTAGAACCACTCGAGGAATAAGGCGATTATATTGCAGTAATCATTTCAAGAGCAGAACGGAAGGATGCCATCCTCCATGAGACCAAGGCCTACAAAACACAGACATCCTCCAGTAGGAACAGCCAGCCACGATACAAAGTCTCCAGCAACTCTGAAGACGATACCCCACGGGTTTTCAAGAAGAAAACAAAATCAACCCAAGAATCGAGACGGCAAAAAGGAGAATGTTTTGAATGTGGAAAAACAGGACACATGACAAAGAACTGTCCTACGAAGAAAGGAAAAGGAAAGGCAATTAAGCAAGAGGCATCGGCCAACAATGTTGAAAGCGATAACGCCCAATCCAGTGAATATGAAGAGATCTATATCGGATATATCGATGTGGAATGCAACAGTGTTCGACCTCGCGCTACATTCAAAGCACACACCGCTCTAGAAGGTACTATCCTGATCAATGGTAAAAGGGCTCGAGTCCTATTCGACACTGGCGCAATCGGAAGAGATATGATCAGTAATGCCTTTGTCTCTGTCTATGGACTCCCAACCCGAGACCTTAACCAACCCATACCAGTCAATATGGCAGTAAAAGGATCACGATCCACAAGCCATAAAACCTGTAGTGCGACCATTCGACTTGGTTCTGCAATCCTACCCCCACAGGAAATGCTGGTTGGGAATTTAGCCAAATACGATGCCCTAATAGGTATGCCATTCCTGAACCGCCACAAAGCTATAATCAGGTGTGGGGAATCTACCATCGATTTCCCAGATCAGAAGGTTAGAGTCTCTTGCAAGCCAACAAGCGGAGAGTACCGAGCCGCAGTCTGTGTAGCAACTGCACTACGACTATTGGATGAGTACTCTGATGTTTTCCCTGATCAAATACCCAAAGAACTACCGCCTATGAGAGAGGTGAACCACCACATCCGCCTCCGAGACCCCTCTAATCTCAAAAACCAACCCACCTACTCTATTCCTGACGCATACAAAAGCCCACTTTGTGATTGGATCAACCAACAACAAAGAAGAGGAGTCATCTACCGGGCAGAAGCCCCAGGTGCTGCTCCTTTGTTTGTTCAACCCAAAGCAGATGGCAAAAGAATCCGCCCCTTAGTTGATCTCAAGCTACGGAACGAAAATACGGTTATGGACAGCTCCGGTATCCCAAACCAAACCCAGATCCTAAATGCAGTTGGACGGGCTAGATTCCGAAGTAAGATTGACCTAAGCGATGCCTACTTCCAAACAAGGTTAGATCAAGAAAGCGCACGCTACAACAGTTTCAAAACACCCTTCGGAAGTTTCATTAGCCGAGTTATGTTACAAGGTGATATGAATGCGCCCGCAACCTTTATATGAATTATGGAAAGCCTGCTGAGCGAATACCTCCACCATTTTGTTTGGGTCTACATTGATGATATTCTCATCTTCTCGAACACGGAAACAGAACAGGCCTACCATATAAAATTGGTCTGTACCAAACTTAGGGAAGCTAAATTCTACACTAGCAGAAACAAATCAATCCTGTTTGCCGATAAACTCGATATCCTAGGACATGTTATAGATGATGAAGGAATACATGCAGCCCCAGGAAAAATAGCCTGTTTAACGGAATGGTCGACACCCCGGAATCAAAAAGAACTCATGCGATTCCCAGGACTAGTCAACTATATTGCCCAGTTCCTACCACACCATGCCACTGTGACAGTACCGCTCACAGACCTTACCGGCAATGCAGAATTTATCTGGACCCACACTCATGACCAAGCCTTTACCAACATCAAGGAATTGATTAAAAACGCCAACGTTATACAACCTATCGACTACAGCAAACCAGAACCAATATGGCTGATTACTGATGCATCGGATGTTGGAGTTGGGGCATGGGTTGGACAAGGAGCCTCCCATGAAACAGCAAGACCGGCGGCTTTACACAGCAGAAAGTTCACTAATTCACAGATGAACTATGAAACAACAGACAAGGAAGCCCTTGCTGTGATTGATGCCCTCACTGCTTTCAACCACATCCTGATGGGCAATACCTTCACTATTGTTAACGACCACCAACCTCTCACTAATCTTAAAACAGAAAAAATACCTGGAAGAAGAAGAACAAGATGGATAGGCGAAATCAGCAAATATGACGCAAAAATTATCTATACCCCTGGAAGAACGAACTATTTAGCTGATGCTCTCTCCCGCCTATATGAGAATCCAGATCTCACCGATCCTCCTCTTGTCCATGACCACACAAGAGAAAGCGAGGACAGCCCTGACAACACCTCCTATGAACAAGAACCATCGATGGCTACCGCCAGCCCTGCCGCTCCCTCCAATCCTTTCTCTTACACCATGTACAGTGCTGCCGGAACAGAACGAGGAAAGGACATTGATGAAGAATGGAAAGACAATTGCACGCTCCGCAGTACACCTCCTCACGAACTTGAACAAAGCAGACTCCACTGGTCCCACTGTTACCACGACACCTGCCCCTTTCATCAGACTAAGATTAAGTTTGGAAACAGATACCAGCGACTGTTCTATATGCCTGCTGACGATTCCAAAGACAACAGCTTCGATACCGTAGAAGGAGCAGAAGAGATGATCAATGAAGATGAATCGACCCAACCTCCTTATACCCTTAATCTTGTTCCAACATGATACCAAGGTCTTGAAGAACTCGAACAAGCAGCAGCCTACGTAGATGCAATATCCTATTTACACCCCTCACAGTCAGCCCCGCCATCCTCTCCTCCTATGATCGATTCACGACCACTATATGGTGGACCCTTACAAGTATACAATAATGCAACCATTATCTCGGTCATACCCCCTACTATCCACGCGTATCGGCGTCAACTCTACGAAACCTTTGAGGAAGAGGAAGCCCCTATCGAACCAACAAGAGGATACCTAATCGAGGATGAACGAGATGTTAGATCGACCACAGAAGAATTAACCTCCTCTTTCCGAAGCCAAATGATAGCAGGATATCGCCATGACCCGATTTACTTCAAAAGCCATGGATAGCTCCAGGCATGGAGACCTCGCCCCCTACAACATATCCAATGGAATGGTCTTTACCAGCACCCGTTACGGTGAACATTGCCTATACATACCAAAAGGCCATATGTTCAATGGAATGACTATTAGGGAATATGTCATATCCGAGATTCACAACAAAGGACACCACAGTGCGGACCGCAACCTTCAATATGTCTCAGAATATGTTTACTGGCCTGAAATGCGAAAGGACTTCCGCGATTTTGTCAAACAATGTGAACTCTGCCAGGCAAACAAGGAGCGAACACAACTACCTGAAGGAAAGGCACAGACCCTCCAACTACCATGTGAAATATTCAAATCATATGCCATCGATTTCGCAGGACCATTCAACAAGTCCGCAGGATATGACACCATCTTGGTAGCTGTGGATCGATTCTCTGGATACACCTGGTTAATACCAATGAAGGTTACCGACTCCTCCAAAGACACCTGGAATAACCTCCAACGATAAGTGTTTACCCGCCACGGGTACCCCTTATCTATTGTCAGTGATACTGATCCCTGTTTTACTGCTAGATTATGGAAGCAAACCTTGACCTCCCTCGGAATAAACCACATTATGGCTGCCTCAGGACACCATGAGACTAATGGCCAAGCAGAATGAAAAATCCGCGAGGTTAAGAACGGAATTCGGAATATGATCAATGAACGACAAACCAACTGGGAACCAGCCCTTGTTGAGCTCGCGGCATATATCAACGCTGGATTTTCAGATAACTTGGGAATGTCACCATACAAGGCAGTCTTTGGCCGTCAATACCCCCTCCTACCTACAACACTATTTAAGAACTCCTCAGTCCCTGCCTCTGATGACCATCTAAACCGCCACCAAGCAATTCGGAACGATGCCTTCCAAGCTGTTAAGGCTGCCCGATTCCGTAGCACCACTACTGTCCAGAAACGACGACGCAAACATGTCCCCATCTCACTAGGAAACATGCTCATGGTACACGGTAACATGTTCATTACCAATGTCGGACGCAGCAAGAAACTGCAACCCTGATGACGCGGACCCTTCAAAGTCATATCCTTTGACGAGCATACAGAGAACTACACTGTCCAGATGGATGGACACATGTACCGCCGCAATGCTGCAGTCTTCCATGCCTCTGCTGTCAAACGGTTCCATCCAAATGACGACGCCAAGTTTCCTGGAAGAACCCGCTCTCGGCCTGCACCTATCATCATCGATAAGAAGGATGAATGGGAAATAGAAGAAATCAGAGACCACCGCCTTTGGCATGGAAATGATCAGTTCCTAGTCAAATGGAAAGGATATCCGACAAGCGAAAACAGTTGGGAACCACTAGAGGGACTAGAGCACGCTATGGATATGGTGAACGAATGGTGGAAAGATAACATGCCAAACGAATCCCTCCCCCCAACAATCAATTATATCACCATGTGCTGGACACCTACAATGCCAGAAACTGAGCGATGGCACGCAGAACTCGACGCTAGAGATGGATTTTGGGCACCACACTTTGAGTCGGAGTTTGAAAGCAGCGATGAGGAGAATCAAGCTATGGAGCAGGCTCTCGACAACTTTATCTAGTCACCAGTCACCATCCGAATACCATAACGATGTCAAACTATGTGGAACTCAATGTGAGGCTGCGACAACAGATTGTTCGACTGTTGTTGAACCACGATGCTATCCAACTTGAAGACTATTTCGAAATCCTGTGGATAGATTACTGTCCTGATTGCGATCACGCTTGGGTTGATGTACAGCACGAATCTGGTATTCGTGACTACTGTGATTTATATTTCTTTGAGTCTAAGTGTTTCCTTAGGGTTTCTTCCTGCCCCTGGTGTGATACTTATGATGAGGAATTTCTTGCAGAAACTGAAGCCATGAGTTTCTCGGAATCCGCTTTTGATGATTATTAGTTTTTGTTTGTTTAAACACTTGTTTTATTTTGCGGAATGTAACCGGTACGGGTACTTGGTTATTGGTTTTGTTTTAAGTATCGCTTTAATACTTGGTTTGTTTTAAGTATCGTTTGATACTTGGTTTTGTTTTATGTTTTGTTTTAAGTATCGCTTTGATACTTGGTTTGTTTTAAGTATCGTTTGATACTTGGTTTTGTTTTATGTTTTGTTTTAAGTATCGCTTTGATACTTGGTTTGTTTTAAGTATCGCTGATACTTGGTTTTGTTTTATGTTTTGTTTTAAGTATCGCTTTGATACTTGGTTTGTTTTAAGTATCGTCTGATACTTGGTTTTGTTTTATGTTTTGTTTTAAGTATCGCTTTGATACTTGGTTTGTTTTAAGTATCGTCTGATACTTGGTTTTGTTTTATGTTTTGTTCTAAGCATCGCTTTGATACTTAAGGAGTTTTAGCAAAGAGTATCAATTGATACCTTTGATTAGCTTCGTTCATGCTAGATATGAACAGATTTGTGTATTTAAAGACCGCCTGTTTCTATGATAGAAAAGGCAGACTTCGACAGACAGTATTTCAATATACTTGGTTGAACGGTTACTTCTTTGTTCCCCAGTACACCCTCGAAGCCTCCTTTTGTTCTCAGCTCTCGCCTCCTCTCTGGAAGAGCAGGCCACCTGCCAACTATCGTATCTATTACCGATAACATGCTTAGCACCTTGCGAACACATTACAATATCTGCCAGAGCAGGATCAGAAAAGAACTAACACAAGTCCTACTCACCTGAACCCGGTTGACCACCTAATTTGTAATCAAGATTCAAGTCTACTACTGGGTTCCCAGTCTCGGAGTTGATGTCTGACCATTTGTCTGACTCGATTTGTGATAGATCGTGTTCAATTGTCTCAAACTCTCCATGGAAAAGAAGTTGCTTCCCTTTACAAGGAAGCTCTGACCTAATCTAGAGCACCTTGAAAACTTTCTCCTCCTTTCCTTTTGCGAATTCCGGATCTGGACAGGCTTCATCTCCCATCTTCTTAAGATTGACCTTATATCTTGGACAGAAGCTGCGTCCTGAGCAAGGAACAGAAAATGTGTGGTCTGCGACAACCTGTAGCTACTTTCCACACAATTCATCCAGCATTGTGTCAACCATATTAACGCTATTAAACTTGGGGCAATGGTAGAAGTTTGGTTTGTGATGGTGGTAAAAAGAATTACTCAGTTGCATTGACGGTTGGGAGTGTGTATGGTGGTGTTTATGTTGAATTTCTGCTTAATGTCTTCCCTTGTTCTCAACAACGGCTTTGTCTAAAGCGTTTCCTTTCTATATCGCTCTATGCTATTGGGATGTATCATTTGTGGTGGTGAGACATGGTCTGTTGGGTGTTGATTATTGGGCGGCTATTTCATATTGGCTAGGCTTCATTGAGCTCTCCAGGCTTGGGGGCGTATACTTTGTTGGAACTCATGATGTGTTTGGGCGGAAGGCAGGAAACCGGTTACTTCCCATGAAGTATGAGGTCACTTATGTTCTCTATATATGTTCGGTCCTTTGGTCCTTTCTTTGGTTGATAAGTAAGAATGATACCGCGAGTTGAAGTCGCTCAAAGTCTGTACCGTTTCGCTTCGCATACTGGTGCATATTTCAACACAAGTCCTACGACCAGCCCGCGAGTGACATATCATGATTATGTGTCGGGGAGAAAAAAAGATTTCGGGGGAAGTCCTAAGCGGAGCCTCACGGTCCCAATGCCTCTTAAGTGGAATTGCATAAACAGTTACTACGGAGCCGCACGATTCCTTTCACCAGGGAGCCATCCACGAATGAAAGTTTGGCCACCATGAGAGGTGGAATGAGAGAACTCAAAGTCTTTCCCATGGTCGTAAGTCCTCTATTGATGGCTCCAAGTGCTCGGATGGCCCGGGGCCGAACCAGATTAAACCGGGTGCTAGTGAGAGAGAGCTGCTCTCGCTGCCATCGTCTCTAGTGTCGGACATGTTGGGGTGTTTATCTTTGTTGCTATGCTGTTGTTGTCAGGGCTGGGGCTGCTGTTGCGAGGGGAGCGCTGCCCATTTCTGCCAGAGTCACTGTAAAGCCCTTGCACCCAACAACAGAAGTGATATTGTTGGCAGTTGGAATGACCCGCGTTTTGGTGTTGAGGGGTCTTGGGAGGGGAAGTGTTACCACAGCAGGGGCTTCAGACCGTGGGGTTTGGGGGTGGATCCAAGATCCGGGGCTTGAAGCCTTGTGCGACAGTAATAAGATTGTGCTTCTACTCGAGTAGTCTTGTGCGGCACTGACCGCACTTTTTTTTTCTTTTCTTTTTCCTTTCACTCAGTCAATTGCTAACTGCTATTTCCGAAACACTTGGGAGGCTAAGAGAACTCGAAAAAGAAAACCTCGAGTGTCTTCGATAGCTACCAAGACACATTCTGAGAGCTTCATGATCATATTCTGTTGGGTTTTTATCGGAAAATTAAGGCCTGGAAGCGTCTTATCTGTCAATGAGTCACTCGAAGAAGGCTCCGGTAAACCCCTGTTTCATTTTTACCGTGACTTGAGCTATCTGGGGCATTCGGAGGGTTTTTTTTGTTTTGCTTTTGTTTAGTCTCTCAAGCTATTTTGGGATCGAGGTGCAGTCATCAGAAGAACAAAGTCAGGGCAAAGGGGGGGAGGAGTTCATTATGTTTGAGTAAGTTTGACAGCTTATGCTTGCTTGTTGAAAGTTGGTTGAGCAGGGGATTTAGCGAAGCTTACCATCCATTTCGTTAAAAGACTGGTATGGGTACTTGGATTGTACCTGTAACCAAATAATGGTATTATTTGCATATTATGTAATACCGCTTAAACTGGCGAGAACCGTGTGGCTAGCGCGAATCAGCGCCCTGAAGGGTCTAGTTCTTGCCATAAGGAGTTATGATAGGGCTTTTTATTGGGATTTTGAGACGAAACAAGGATAAAAATCTTATATAGACGTACAAGTACTTGTGCCGGGTCGATATTTACAGTAAGGCTGTATTTAGTTTTGGGATTGGTACATATTTCAATGAATATTTCAGGGGAAGTTGAAGTGTTTGGCTATACTGTACGAGTACGGTACAAGTATATGCCGGAGGAGATTTCTAATCTTCGGTTCTTTAACAGGGGTCCAATCATAGGCTTTGAGTCTAATAACGTAGAAACTCGAATAATTGAACCGTGTGCTATGTCATTCGACTCTCCTCTCTCAGTAAGGTCAAGAAACTTTTGTTTTTTCTTCTGTCTCGCAATGGGGAAGGGGGCTATGTTTTTGCTGTGTTTTTCCCCCCCTATCTAGAGAAGGCAATTTTGAACTTCATAGCACACGGTTCAATTATTCGAGTTTTTACGGGCATATTGCATTCTTGGATGGCCCATTCTGTGACTTTTGGGTGATTCTTGGTCTGAAAGGAGATAGTGATTAAAGTTGCTCGAGTTATTTTAGGGGGGTGAGCTGGATCCCATTTGCGTGATGTTGTATGGGATGGGGCGAGTGCTCTTTATCGATAGGACATCTGATCATGATGGCCAGAAATAAAGTACTTATGGTAGTGTAGTACCTGTATAATTTATCCCCAATGTCCCAGTAATATGATACTGTACACTCATGGCAAAGAAATATGATGCTTGGAGGAGCTGCTTTGCCTATTAAGGCATCCAAGTCAGCAGTTAAAACCAGAGGAGAAGCGGGGAATGCCCAACCAAAGATGTTCTTATTTCTAGAGCTTGCCGAGCACTGGAAGAGCTATGTTCAACTCAGAATCCTGTTCTGTGTTGCTGTTTTACCCTTAGCTATTGGGCACCTCACAGCCACTTTTAGTGAGAATTGCTTTTTTCCTCTTTTGGTTCGGCGGCTACGTGTGTATCTGGCGTAAATGAGACAGGGTTTTCTTCCTGGTTGGGTGGTGAGGAACCATGGCGGTAACTTATTTCCGGGTACTAAATGTCTGATTCAAGTGATTCACGCGGGCTTGTTTGACCTTTGGCTGATACCAGCTGCGGCTTTATAAAGACCGTTCGCACTCCCTATCCTGCGCCAACCATCCGAAACCGCATTCGACATCAGCTTGTTAGCATTGGATTCGAGAAACTCTGCCTGAGCCAGATCAACACTGAAATCTCTAGTGGTATTTTAGTGCCTCTTCTCTAAAAGCCACATCTGCACTTCATTCCCGCGACCAGCTTCTGTCCTCCTACCTTACTCCAGCCTCAGCTTCAGTTCTTTCAAGAGTCAACTGAGGACGTAGAGATGGGCAGTATCTCCACTCCCCCGGGTGCCCAAACCCCCCGCGAGTCGGCCCTCGTTCCTGGATCCCCCTACACGAACCCCGAACTTACTCAGTTGTTGAGCCAACTGAAAATGCTCGGGAATGATCAATCCCTGGTCAAATTACCCCATCCGGGCGCTCAGGAACAGACCTGGATAGTGGACAGCTGCCCACAACGTGCCAAGGGGGCTCACGATACGGCACCGGCCCAGGAGCGCTGGTTGATAGCATTTCTGTGCCGCTGGTCAGTTTAAAAGAGAGAATTATGCCCCTATAGATTCCAGTCGCATACTGACCATGTATCTTCAAAATCTCGTTTTTCCAAGGATATAGCTTCGAGTTCTTACTTGGTTTCGTCATGTTCAGGACATGCGAGAAGAACAATTCCGAGAAATCCGACAGCGCTGAATCTGAAATTCCCCTTGGGATGAATATGAGTGTTGGCGATGACAATATAAATTCCGGCAACATGGAGGACTGCGGCAACATAACTCATGATAACTACACAGACCCAGAGGACGGGGGTGATTGTGCCGAGGAAGGCGATTTCCCTGAACCCGGGCCCCTCTTCGGTATGAAGGCGAGTGTTGGTAATCACAATAAGAGTTCCGGGAACTTTAAAGGTTGTGGCAACGTGACCAGAAATCGTCGCAGGGGCGCAAAACCCAAGGGTGGACTTGCGAGGAAGAACTAGAAAAGGTCTACCTTGAACTAGGGCCCAGAATACTATGCATTTGCTTGGCGCCCGTGCTGTTATCATAGGTGAGATACGGGTAGGGGTTTCATGATTCTCCACTTGCGCGCAAACTAAGTTATGGTGCAACGGGCATTGGGTTTTGCTGCATTTTTCGTTGATGTGCACCATAACTTACTTTGCACCAAGTATGGGATGTGTGATATGTTTCGGTCGGTCTGGCCAACTGGGGACAAGGCACCACCTCCAACGGCTACTGACGAAATATGTCCACTGAGATATTTTCCGGGGTTGCGACTTACTTTCTCATATTTTTAGAATTTTTCTTTTTTTTGTTTTGTTTTTGTTTCTGTTTTGTTCGTCGAGTATGATGCTCCATGATTTTCCACGATGTCGCCCCCGTTTCATCTCCACAATTACCCTTCTACTCTCTCCTCAGCTCGGAGAAACCTTTCCAGTTGTTTTTGCATGTAATATTATTATTTTGTTTTTTATTTTTTCCTTGTCCCATTGATGGTGCCATGAATCAACCACCGTTACCACAGATCTATGTTGTGTCTGTTGTTGTTTTACAATTAGTCCCCAGTGTAAATGTTATTCCATGCACTGGTACATCGTGTGAGCTGCAGGAGGGATATAATTTTCACTACCCCTCTGAGCCACCTCATGTTCCACAAGACCCCGGGCGTGGTGCTAGGAGAGCTTCTGACAAGAAAGTTAAGTTCAGCTTCGTGACGCTCTGTAGTTACCCCGGATCGGACTTTAACTTAGCGGTTATAGAGATGAGATATATAATGTGGAAGCCCCATGATGAAATGGACTTGTGAGTGAGCAAGCCCTACATATACTGTTCCCGGGATCGAAAAGGGTACGGGCCGAAAAGGGGGTAAAAGAAGAAGAAACGAAGTCGGGCACTGTTTGCAGAGTCCGTCGATCACAAAGAGTGAAAAAAAGCATCGACTTAGAGGAAGAATACCCGGAATTGGCGTAGCATGGGGAGTATGGAAGAGCCTGTGACTTGTGGCCTCTACAACAAGCTCCACAACTGACACGGCCGAGTGACACCCTGTGATCACGATGGAGGAAGATACGTATCGGAAGAGTCCCAAACGGAGTCTCGCGATCCCGATGGCTCCGGAGCAGGGCGAAATAAGCAACCCGTAAATTGGAAGCCTGGACACAGTAGGGGTAGGAGAACCCGGAGTTCTTCCAATGATCGTAAGTCCTCGGTTGATGGTTCTAGATGCTAGGCTGGCCCGGGGCGGGATAGAGAAGTATCGCGTCTCCCTTAAATACGTTTTCTCCTGGGGTTCGGATTCTGGGATACGCGGGTTGGGAATCAGCCATACTGGCCGGCAATAGAACAAGTCATGGTCTGCCATAGTTCCGCTCACGATAGTGAGCAATTTGTTCACTTGGTGTCAGCCCATCTACGGACAATTTTAGCAAAACTTTCGATCCTTTTTTCTTCTCGTCACCACAACCGTATCTCCACCAGCCTTGTGAAGGTGAAATGTATTAAAAACAAGGCGGGAAGAATAATGAAATACGAGCATGGAAAAGAAGAAGGTTTAAGAGAACACTTTAACAAAATATATGTGCTGTGATCGTACATTTAGTACACAGGTTCATAAGATTATCTATTACGGTATCCTGACCTGTGCAATATTGTTGAAGCTTCTAGATCAAGATTGGTCGATTAAGATAGACTGTGGAAGTTTCGGGAGTCTGGCGAAGAGTTCTAATGTTTGATAGATTAGTGTGGAGGTTGAGAGATTGACGGGAGATTCTCCGGACATGTCTTTCCTTTGTTATCACAGGAGTGTATGAAGGAAAGGGTAGCATGCTTGGAGAGATACGGATAGGTGTGGTGATTCATGGAATGATGGGGATACGTTGTTTATGTTTTACTTATACACCTGTCTTTACCGTTAGTTTAGAAAAAAGAGAGCGAAGCTGTTTTTACCTTACCATAAGCTTTTGTGCACGTCCTACTACCACAGCCCCCACATAGTCCTTTAGTGTTTTTCCCACTGCTGCGCAAGTCAGTCGTTGACTGTTATACTCCTCCGTCATAAGAAATATGAGGGTCAGCCATAATTGTGTTCGAGGTTGGATTTTCATAGCGTCGCTAGTGGTGCGAGTAGCTATTTGAAGCTTATTCACTTTACTCATGTAGTTGTGACATCAAACGTTTTCCACAGGATTATTACTGGTATGGATATCACCTGACCTGCGTAACCTGGGATCCGAATTTGAGGAGGCAGCAAATTCGAGGGGCCAGCGAGATAGTAAACCTGGCGCTCGAGAGAGCTGCGTTCTTCGCCACCATCTTCGGTTTCGGGCATTCTAGGTTTTTAATATTCGCCGCTGCTATTGTTGGGGTTGGCCCGTCATCGTGGGGTGGGTGCCGTCCATTTACTCTTAAATGATTATTAACTCTCATCCGGGGTCTTGGTGTTATGGGGGAATTGCGGGGTGGAGGGGGAGGAGTTTAGGTAGTTCGCTCTGGCCGAATGGTACCCCCAAAGTACTGTGCTCATTCGCTCATTTGTGCAAAGCAAATTGCTATCGAAAATTAGACGAGTGCATAGGTGTGAATACGCGAAATCTCGGGCAGTGGGCAGAACAAGGCTGAGGGGTCATTGGTTCATTTAGGATCCGGGGGTGGAGCTGTGCGCAGCATTATTGTACTACTGACAGGGCACCTTGTCACTCTGGAGTGAACTCCAGCTTGGTTGGTTGCTTTCTTTTTTGACTTCAGTCAACTACGGGTACCGTACCATATCTCCTCCGCGTTAGGTGTTGGCTCTCCCTGCCTGGTAATTCTCAGCGCCCAATCATTAAGTATTACTGTACGGTAACCAGCTTGAGGAGACTACCTAGTTATTATATTGTATTCGAACATGACGGGTATGCCTTCGTCAATAGTGTGGGATTGACATTGCGTGGCTTCAAAAGACCAATCTTCTGGCTCGTTGATATCATCTCCTTGACGGGAGGGATGGTGGAAAAAGCTATGCCATCCCTATAATATTGAATTTAACCAGTATTAGTGTCTAAAACATTAGTTAATATGCAACATTCGTTAATTACCGCAAATTCGCAGATGTGCCAACTTCAGACCATAGCTAATATTAGCTAGATGGTTGCATCTACGCACATTATCACTGGAGAATACCGAGACAGCCCCTTAGTCATCTCTGTCGTACTCGTAGACATGGGAGGGGATCAAATTCAATAATAGGGGTGGCATAACATCTACTACTGTCGCACCAGTCAAGGAGATATTAGATATTGGATGCGGTATGTCTTGACCAGGGATCGTATCGGAGGGGTGCTCGAGTGTCATATGCGCGAGAATGCAGGGTATTGAAAAGGTGCTCTCAATCTTAAAAATATACGAGTAGTGTTCTCATACAAACCTTAGCCTGCCTGCGGCTGGTATGATAATATTATGATGTGATACCAGAAGGGATTAGAGTCCTAGGGTTGGGGGTTTCACCACTTGCCAAAGTTTCCAAAGGTCCAAGAATAACGAAACCCCAATTTTTCATCATGGGGTGGGCGGTTCGGGAGGGTCGGTCCGCTTTCCCGCCTTATTCTACCCCTCGCTCTTGTGTTAATGCCTCCGATCTATCATAGCCGGGTATCGTACCGGTACGAGGATCATAGATTTCCCCGGTCCCCGCTCTACTACCGGTATTGGGACATTTTGCGACCCTTTAAATACCGTAGCGGTTTTAACCTGCATAGGGTCTTCCAAATCTCAGGGACTACCATCTACGGTACTTGCCGTATTCTTAACTCACAATCAAAGCCAAGTTTTCTTATTCTTCACCGATGGCTTGAAACATACCAGCAAGGCGAGAAGGTAAGCTGTGTGAGTTTATCACCCATGTTCACACCACGAGCAGCTCGCCAATCACAAAGTCTAAACCCTCAATTGTTAATATTAGGAGCCGCAGGATCTATAAAGATCCTGGGTTTGAGTTGCAGCTTGTGTATGGGAATGGATTACAATGGTGGTGTGAACAAGGGTGACGAGCTCACCCTTCTCACCTTCCCACATCCACATTTCGCGCTCTTTAGGCATTTATTTTTGTGATACCTCTGAGATACTTATCTAGTATCCTGGGCCCGCTATCCCTACACCTACTTGTACAACTATCATACCCGCGATAGTGAACCCAACACACGGAGCAAGAATTTGTATGGCAAATTATCAGTATGCATCTGACTCGGATCTGGCGCTTCGTGCTGGACACCGTGCTCAGGTACGGTACTGTCATTGCACGAGTACCTTCCTGCACACGGTCTTATGATCCTCTACTCGTGCTTGTACTCTAATAACCCCATACGGTGGCTTGCGCTGTCTGGGTTCAGAGCTAGGGTTCGTTTATTTGTACCACCCCTCTGCAGTAGACATATTATAATGTATGATACTCGACTACAGTACTCATAGCCTACCGGTAGTACCCTATCTTATCTCTCTCTTTTACAATTTTTTAACCCTCCATAAGTATCTCCTGGCCGCTATGGTAAGCGCAACTGGCAGCGGGTGACAGGAAGCGCCACTCCTCTGTTTTTTGGTGTCATACCTGAACAACGCCATATGAGTAGAACTATTCCAGGGAACTAAGACCGCCAGCTGACACCCAGGGTTTAGCGAGGCCTACTTGTATGATATTGATTTTGCATGATATTGGTCTTGGGTTGTTCGGAAGTTGGTAGTCCTACCTGAGTGGTTTGCTTTTTTACCGTATTCGAGAAGTGCAGATATCATTGCGATTTTAAAGGTTCCTGGGGAACGAACAGGGAAAAAAACGGTTGGGTTTTTCTTTCCTCCTTGTGTCTGGAGAAATAGTAGGAGGAAAAAACCTACCTGTTTGAGCAAAGTCCTTTCATTAAAAAAGGTCCAGCTACAGCTGCCGTACCAACTCAACCAACTCAACCAAGATAATTCTGACGGTCACTACTTGATTTAGACTTAATCCCGGTACCACCATAATGGCCGAGACACATCCAAGACAGGAAGAACGACTCTCTTCAGCCTTTACCTCGTTCCTCAGGGGTTTCCGAGCTTACGATATATACTCGGGGATGGGTGAAGTGCCGTATTGGGACAACCTGTTGTCTGCGCACGATTGCCTTATTTGGGCACTTCTGCGAACTTTTGATTCAGGTCATACACGCTTACGGAGCAAATCCTTGGTAATAATTGATAGCGTAGCCCTTCTGGGAGGTGTGCGTGATTGGATTCAATATGCTTGTAATGTATTATCCTTGTTTGCCGATCCCGCCCCCAAAAATTTTAAGGCAACTATGGACTCCCACACAAGACCCCCCTGCTCTCCCCGATAGCGGTAGTTTACCCCTGCTCCAAGTAGTCTGCACCTTGAGCATCACGACAGCCCGATATCGGTATTAACTCTAGAGGCCGTGGACAAGGTATCGAGATTCTTGCCAACTGAACTTGAAAGAGTTTTCGGGAATCGTGAGCAATATGAGCCAGAATACGAAAAATCTATCCCCCCGGCCCTTAGGGTTTTTGGTGTCCGAATAAGCGTCTGGGCGCTGCGTGGGTTGTGTTGGTTGGTAGACTAATTTACCTATAAATCCAGGATAGAGACCCACTGGACGCATCATGAGGGTTGTCGATGCGATTGATCGCAATGTACCCCTAAGTCATATACTGTTAGGTGGGTTGTAGGTCAAATAGTACTCGTACACCTACAGTACTTGTATCTGGTGAGGAGCTTTGTGATTGTGGCATGTTGTTTCTTCAGATACGTGGGCATTATTATGAGAAGGGTGCTAGGAAAGGGGTTATGAGATCCTCAGGGGTCGAGGGAAGAAGAGAGAAGAGAATCGTCGAGACCGGAGAGGAAGGATATTCAGCAAGAGCAAGGAAGAATTCTGGTACCCAGGTGTTGTTGCGCACAAATTTCGCCGCTTCCTTTCTCCACCTCTCTTAACTTATCCCTTTATTCATCGGCCTTTCCATGCTAGCAAAGGAATAAGTTCTGTGACCCAATGTCCGATCATATCATACCTCTAGCCCATCCATCGCCACCACCTTGACAAGTCTAGATACTCTCATCCTCAGGAGAACATTTATCATCTGTCATCGGTGGAATAATAGACCGTATTCAGGACACCTTCAAGCAAAATTTCCATGCCGCCGAATACCCGCCAAACACCAGACTCGAAAGACTCGCCACAATACTGTAGTGCCATAGTACGTGTCCCCCAATACTAGGGCTCGCCAGATTCTGTGGTGGTTGGTCAGCTTGAAGAAAAACTAATTAAAAGAGAATAAGGGCGATAAGAAGCTGCGGATTCCATGACACCATGGAATCCATGTTATTATTTCATTTCATCATTCATCCTGAGCGCTGGGTAAGAGGGCGTGTTCGGTTGCGTTATAGGGTATGAATTTCTCATCGACAGGCCCGCCGCGAGGGGGAAAAAGCGCGAGATCTTTTCAGGTGAGAGTGGCGGGGGGTCGAAAACCCAGAATAACCGGATCGCAGACCAGAGCGCCGGAGCTGCCCCCCCCAGCAAGGCCGGTCGCATACTTTTTGATCATTTATCTTAGCTGAGGGCTTTTCCCCCCCTAATCTAAAGGTGGAGAAAGTTCTCGGCGTCTTTACTTGGGGTACGATTATTCTACTCGTAGTTTATCCGGTATTTGATATGATAATATTGTTATGGAAAGGGATTTCCAAGATTGTCCGCTATTTTCCCGTGTTTGAATTTAGCTGTTTAAGATGGTTTCCACGTTCTTTTTGGACTTAATAAAATCCATTCATAGCTTTCACCTCACTCGCTTCCTCAACATTTCTATGCCCTTATCGTTAATCTGGTGTTGTCGCCTCCTTCAGTCTGTCTCGGGGGTAGGTTTTACAAGTCCGGCGCTGCACCGAAAGGGTTTAGTCTACCCAATCAACAACCATTTTGTTCTGGTGCTTAACCGTCTTCGCCGAGTGCGACCGGTGGTGCTGTGCAAGTACTAGTACAGTACCGCACTTGCTGCTTGTACGAGTAGACCAACTGAGACAGGGTCTTAACCTGCAGTGGGGGCTATCTGCTGGTGAGGCGCCGATAGGAATTCGCTCGAGCACTGTATGATACTCGTAATTTTCTGACGTTTGAACACGACCGCTATTGCATACCGCCAAAATCTTGAGGCTCCGGCCGATTTTTTGCCCATATGCGGTAGTAGTTGTGTTTCAGAAAAGCATTCCATTAGTACGATCGTAAAGGTGCGGCACGTGAGACTTGTGCGAAGCTCTGATTCGTGCTCGAATACTCGGGTATGACCATAAAAGGTAGGAATCTCTCGGTGGCAAGATAAGGATTGGAAGTGTCGATCGGGGCAGGGGGTGTGCACGAATACAGTGTGTTGCAGGACATCTAGGGTCCAGTTCTGTTGTACGAGTATTACTGTTACCCCCCTCCAGAGATGACAATTGGAGATTCTGGAGGGCTGCGGTACCCGGGGTTGCAAGCAATCCCAATGGGACTGGTCTGCGCTGAACCCAATATCATGATCCTTGCCTTACACTGCACGAACACCCTCTCGTATAGTACTAGCAAGATAATTCGCCCGGTATCCACTCCGGGTTGCTCATGTCAGCAAGGCCCCGTGTTTTTCCATAGTGCAGATCGACTGTCAACTACTCGAGTACCCCATAGGATCTTGCGGAACCTTATTTCTGTCCTTTGTGACCGTCACATAACCCTGGCTTTGTGCGAGATTTTATGGCACTAGCGCATGGTCAAAAAGGGCGAAAAATACAAGGTCTCGTTGACATGATAAACCCGGAGTGCATGCCGGGTAGATTATATTACAAACTGGAGGAGGATGCTGGGGTAGTGTGGGGTAGGAACGGTGAAATTGGGCTCGGTACAGACCAGGTCCCATACAGCGATATTCCGTTAGCCAAATTCTCCAGACTTTTCTCGACCCCCTTCGTACTTCGGAATCTCCAATTCCTGCCCCTGGAAGAATGTAAGTAATAATGCAATTGGTCTGAATTTTTCTGACTTCTACCAAGCCATGCTTCTCTCCGCGGTGTTTACGGATTAATCAGCATATTCTAATCCCTGCTTTGCCGCAAGTTTTCCGCCTTTTGCGATTTGCGGGAGTACTGTACTACCGGTAGTGGAGTGTCTATACAAGTACAGTGCAGTGCAGCCTTCGTTGGGCAGCCTTCTTTCTTTCTTTTCTTCGTTGTCACTTTAAATTTTCAAACAACATCGCCTAACCAGATCAACTCTGAAGAATTACGAGCATCACTTGACTGCGCTTTATTATCACACCTACCTTCGATCCTAACTTCCTCCAACTACCCCCTATATCTTTGCGAGGCCCTGCCAAGGACGTAAGAAATGGGCGGAATCTCCACTTCTTCGGACGCCCGGGCCTCTTGCCGGTCAGTCCTCTTATCCTCTCACACGCGCCTGCTAGATTCGCCGTCGCTAAGCCAACTGAACAGCGTGCAAAACGATCGAACCCTAACCAAATCAGCCTCCCGGAGCCCCGGGTCGGGGGACACCCGGGAGCAGGTCTCTATGGCGAGTGGAATGCCTCAAGCCTCTGGAGGGGTTCACGATCCGCCCCCAACCTGGTGGATACTGGTGGCTAGTTTAGTGTGCAAGTGGTTAGTCGAACAAGTCGATCGTGACCCTATACTGAGTAGAATTTAGCCATATACTTACGATGTGCCCCCCACATCTCGTTATTCTAAGGATATAGTTTCGTGAGCTTATTTGATGCCATGTCGAGGGCGAGCCAGCAAGACAACTCCAAGAGACCCGCTAGCCCTCTGCCCGAAACTCGCCCTACGCATGGTGTGAGGATTGGCAATAATAACCGAAATTGTGGGAACATCGATAGCAGCTACAACACGATAAATTATATCGGGAACACAAAGAACTTTGGGCAAGGCGGAGTGGTCATTTTCAATGGTGCTACTGTTCACTAAGGTCCACGATTCTATCCTCCCCCAGTTTATCGGCCGTGTTATTGCCATAGACGGTAGACGGGCGGGGTTTTCGCGGTCCTCTGTGGGGTGTGTGATATGATTCAGTTGGTCCAGTAATTTATCGCATCCTAGTTACCTACCGGAAGGCCGCGGACCGGCTTAGTCTGTCTAACCCGAGACTAGATGCCGCCGTCAACAGCCACTAGGAATCCTTCGACCTTAAATGTCTTTTCTCTATGTTCTACGGTTTTAAGAAAATTGGTTTTGTTTTTATATTGCACTTTACGATTTTCCACGACGCCACGCCTGTCCTGTCCCCGCAATCCCCCTTCTACGCTCTCCTCAACTCAGAGAAACATTGTAGGTTGCTTTTTCATGTAATAGCACCATTTTGTTTTACTTTTTTTCTCATTTTATTGATAATGTGGTCGTTCTACTACCGTTTCTACCGATTTATATCGTGGCCGTTGCCGTTTTACAGTTATAGTAGTCTTCAGTGCAAAAGTCATTCATTACGCGCACTGGTGCGCCGGCCGACAAGGAGAACAGAGTTTTCAGTACCTTTCAGAACCGCCCCATGTTCCTCAAGCCCCCGGACACCCTACTCAGGAGAGTTTTATGCAAGAGGATTAATATATTCCAGATTTGTGGTTGCACTGCTGTTTGTCCAAGTCGGGCTTCAGCGTATGGGCTACGGAGAAAAGATACATAATGTGGAACCCGATGATGGGTGGGTTTTGCGAGCGAGCAAGCCTTGTATACCCGTCCTAGTATCAAAAAAAGTACGATCCAAAAAAGGAATCAGGGGGAATGAAATAAGGTACTGTTGATAGAGCCCATCCGTCACAAATATGGAAAACGAGTATCAACCTAGAGAGGGGATACCCAGAACTGGTGTAACATAGGGAGTAGGGGGGTCAATATGGCCGGGCGACATGCTCCACAAACAAAAGTACCCGAGTGATATTCCATGATCGCGTGTCCGAAGGGGGAGAGATGTCGGAAATAATCCCAAACAGAGCCTCACAATCCTGACGCCCCCTAGGGCGGGACTGCACCGTTGTTTTTGCTAGAAATTCATCCACGAATTTGAAAGTCTGGCCGCTATAGAAGATGGGATGGGAGAACTCAAAGTCCTGTCCATGACCCCAAGTCTTGTATTGATGGTTCTTGATGCTCTGCTAGCCTGGGACCGAGCCAGATTTAGCCTGGCGCCGGCAAGATCTACTCTCGTTGCCATCGTATTTGGTGTCAGACGTGTTGGAGAGTTTATCCTTGCCATTGTAGTGGTTGCCGGGGCTGGGGATGTGGTTGTGACGGGAGCGTTGTCCATTTCCACCAAAGTCAGTAAGAGGTTCTCGCGACAGGAGATAGAGGGAATAGTGTGGCAGTATGAATAACCCGTATTGTGATATTATTCGTGGGAGGGGTAAAGTGTTGGAGCAGCAGGGATGGGGAGCAGTGAAATTTGGGGTGGTAGGCGGAGCAAGGCTGAGGGGTCGGGAGTCCAACAGTAGGGGTATATAGCTTTGCGTGACAGTAATGTGCTACCGTAGTGCTTCTAATAAACTGCTTTACTGACTTTGGAGACACTTTTTTCTTTTGACCTTCGTTCGGTCAATCGTTAATTGCTATTTCGTCAATAGGTTACCCGAAGAAGGCTCTTGTTGGCTCAGTTCCCTTTTTGAGGTGACTCGAGATATCTCGGACATTTGGATGTTTTTTCTTCTCACTCCGTTCGGTCTATCGAGCGATTGCGAAGTTACACTGATTAGGAGACGGCCCAGTAAGTCGATGCTCACAAAGTTTGGGACGAGAGAAGGAAAGTAGCGCAGTACGTAGATTTGACAGTTTATGCTCACTTGCTGAAAGTTGGCTGAGAAGAGATTTGGTGAAATTTACCATTCCTTTCGCTAAAATACGGGGATACCAGTACTCCAATGATTGTATTCTTTGCATCTATGCATAATACCGGAGTAACTGGCGAGAACCATCTGGATCGTATCTTAAAATGAGGAGCAGCGGAGGTAAAACTTACGACTGCGCCAAAATCAGCGCTTTGACGGCTTTGGTCCAGGGGATTTTGAGAAAAATCAAGAATAGGGAGCTTTTCTGGACGTGCCGGCACCTGGTGGTATTTCATTCGGGAGAGCTTGGTGTATATTTCATATTTCACGCAAGAATAAGGTGTTTGTATTAAATATGTCGGAGGAGGTTCTCTATCTTTAGCTCTTTAGCAGAAGCTCGAAGCATAGAATTTAGATCGCTAATATTGATATTGCACTCCTGAACGGAGCATTTCGTCCCTTTTGGGTGGGGGTTCTTAGGCTGGGAGGGAGATGGTATTTAAGGTTGTTCGAATTATTTTAGGGAGGCCAGAAAAATGCCTTTGTGTGATGTTGTGTGAGATGGGGTGTGTGCACTTTGCTAGTCGGGTATCTGGTTTCCGATAGAGAGTATCACGGTAGGAGGCCCAGGCAATACTGGAAACGCAACCCTTCCGTTGCTCAGCAAAGGTATATCAGACAGTACTAATATCATACTCTTTCGATAGATGGATTGAATTAGGATTTATATACCTCATCGACCAATCACACTTACCAGAAGTTGGCCTAGGCAAGAGGAAACAAAGAGCTTTTCCAGAGTCATGTTGAGCGCACCGCAGCTACTGAAATTTTAGCGATACTACTTTTTATCGCATGACCTTTGTAGTACCAGTACAATCCAACCCCAATATCCCAGCAATAGTGCCAGCAGTACCGCATTCCCACAGGAAATATGACACAAGGAGGAACTACGCTCCCTCTTAGGAAATTCAAGAGAGCAGCAAAGACCAGAGAAGCAAGAAATTTGTATCCAAAACATTGCTGGTTTTGAGAGCTTTTCAGGTACTGGGAGTGTGAGTGTTCGACTCACCAACCACCCCACTCCGTATTGCTTTTTTATTTTTAGCATTTACACTTGACTGCCCCTTTTGATGAGAATTTGCCTTTTCCCTCTCACGCTTCGACTGTTGTTTCTGTATCTGGTATGGGTAGGATGGGGGTTTTCCTTTCCGGTTGGGTAGCGCGGTGCGATAGTTGTATTTATCAGTACTTAGTGTTAGATACAAGAGCCGGTAGTTCATGCAGGAGTTACGGTTGATTTTTGGCTGTTGGGGTTTTATAAAGCCATCGTCGCTCCCCGTCTGACGTCTGCACTCACTGCCCTCAACTACCCCTCCACTACATTCGACACCAACTTGTTGGTATCGGATTCAAACAGCACAATACTTCACTGCCGGTACTAACTTGGCTCAAACACCATCTCCACTTCCTTGCCACAACCAAATTCTTCTCTAACCTCCTCCAACCATACCTCCTATTTTTCCATTGCTCAACCAAGAACACACCAGATGGCCCCTTCAGGCTTCCAAACCCAGAGCGAGTAAGTCCTTTCTCTTAAACCTTACTCTATTTGCCCCAAAGGTTCGTTATTGCTAAGCGAACAGAACAGGATTACGAACGGTAGATCCCTAGAAAGATCACATCGTCCCGGGTACGGATTAGAGAACAACCAGCAGCTAGTGGCTGTCATACCACAACCCCCCGGCGAGGCTCGTGTTGTGGCCCAAGACCAGGGAGGGTGGTGGATACCTGCTGGATTGTGGAAATGGTTAGTTGGAAAAAGCCAGATGTACCCTATAGAATCTTGTCATATATGATATCGTACTTACCATATATCACCCAAATACCGGTTTTACCAAGGGTATAGGATCCTGCACTTCATCAATAACGCCCCCGCACCACACCCAGGTCGGCAAGACGGCCAGACCGAAACTCGCCCCACTCATGCCGAGCACGTGGGTGATCGTAGGGAGAATTCCGGAACCATCGAGGGCAGCTACAACACGACAAATTACAGCGGTAACGCAAAAAGCTTTGGGCAAAATGGAAAGGTAACTATTAATGGGGATATCCACTAGGGCCCGCGATTCTATTAGCTAGCTTAGAGGCCGTGTTATCGCCGTACATGATAGACGGGCTGTAATTTCATGATTCCTTATGGAATATGAAACATGTTTTGGTCTATCTCTCTGACCCGAGACTGGGTGCCGTCGCCAACAGCCATTAAGAAACTAGCATTCCTTTTTTTGGGATATTTTTGTGGAATATTTCGGCGGATGAATCTCCTTTATTCATGTTTTTGCAATTTTACTTTATTTTTCTTACTTCTACTGTTCATGCCCATTATTTCCCACGACGTCATGCTCGCTTTAGCACCACGATCCTTCTTACCCTCCCCCCAACTTGATAAAACTTTTTAAAAAGATTCTGTTGTTTCAACACTTCACTTTACATTTTTGTACACCTTCTTGCCCCATATACTGCCCCATATAATGCGTCATTGATTTAAAATCGTTGCAGATTTACATTATGACCATTGTTGTTTTCGCTCTTTGCGATGGATGGGCTTTGTCAATAGTATTGGACTTTGTTTCCCCCATTCCTGTCACGGTCCACATCTTTTGATCTCAGGATGCATATATAAAAAAAGCCTTGCTCGCTGGCAACTTCATCTCATTATCGGGCTCCGCACCATATCTCTTATCCCCATAGCTCCTAAGCTGAAGTCCGACTCAGGCAAACTGCAATCATGAATCCAAATTCAACCCACACGACATAACAGTGCACGGTGTGAATGGCTTTTGCACTTGGGTCAAACTGTAAAAACAGTATCAACCTGGAGGAGGAATGCTCACAACTGGTATAACATGAGAAGTATGATAGGGAAGCTCAATAACTAAGGTGTTAGTCGAGTGATATTCGGTGAAAATCCAGTTAACGGAATACCAAGCGTAATCTCACGATCCCGATGCCTGAGAGGCAGCTCAATATAAGTCACTCACAAACCGGATATGAAAGACGGACTCAAAGTCCTTCCCGTAATCGTAAGCCCTGTGGTGATGGTTCCCAATCCTCCGCTGGTCCGGGCCGAGCCAGATTAAACCTAGCGATCGCGGGACCTGCTCTCGTTGCCATCGCCCCCCTGTGTCAGACATGTTGAAGTATTTACCTTTGCCGTTACAGTGGTTGTCAGGGCTGGGAATGTGGTTGTGAGGGGAATGTTGTCCAGCTCTACCAAAGTCTGTACGAGGCTCTCGCAACAAGAAATAGAGGAAATAATGTAGCAGTATGAAAAACCCGCATTTTGGTATCCTTCGTGGGAGGGGGGAAGTGCTGCAGCAACAGGTATGGGGAGAAGTGAAATTTGGGGCGGCAGGCAGAACAAGGCTGAGGCGTCGGGAGTCCGAAATCAGGGGTATATATATAGCCTTGTGTGACAACAATGAGCGAGTGCTTCTGATCAAGTGCATTACCTGACTTTGGCGACACATTTTTTTTTTGACTCCAGTTCGGTCAACTGTTTATTGCTATTTCGTCGATAGGTTATCCGAAGAAGGCTCTTGTTGGCTCCTTTTTCCTTTTTGAGGTAACTCGGGCTATCTCGGACATTTGAAGGGGTTTTTTTTCTAGCCCTGTCCAGTCTATCGGGCGATTGTGGGGTCACAGTGATCAGGATACCTCGCACTAAGTCGATGATGACGGGGTCGGGGCGAAATGGAGGAAAGGAGCTCAGTATGTGAATTGGACAGTTCTTACTCGCTTGTTGAAAGTTGCCTGAGAAGGGATTTGGCGGAGCTTACCGTCCCATTCGCTAAAATACGGGCATACCAGTGCTCCAATAATGGTATTTTTTGCGTCTATGATACCGCAGTAACTGGTGAGAACCGTCTGGATAGTACAGTACCTTGAAATGGGGAGCAGTGGAGGTAAAGTCTTACAACCTCGCCAGAATCAGCGCTCTGAAGGGTTTGGTCCCGGCGATAGGGAGCTAGGAAATGGCAATTTTGAGAAAAATTAGGGATAAAGATCTTGTTTGGACAAGCTGGCGCCCGGCGGTATTTCATTTCGGGATAGATTGGTGTATATCTCATCTCAGGCGAGATTAGGGTGTTTGTATATGTATGCCGGAGGAGGTTCGCTATCTTTAACTCTTTAAGGGAAGCTCGAAGCACAGACTTTAGGTCTCTAATATTGATACTATATTCTTGAACAGGGCATTTTGTCACTTTTTGGTGGTCCTTAGGCTGGGAAGGAGATGGTATTTAAGGTTGCTCGGGTTGTTTTGGGGGGGTGGGAGAGATGCCTTTGCGTGATGTTGTGTGAGATAGAGTGTGTGTACTTTATCAGTCGGGTATGATATTTGGTTACCGATAGAGAGTATTGTGGTACGAGGCTCAGGGAATAAGAATTTGTATCATATGGAGTGGTGGTTATGATAACCTTGATCAGAATTAGTGGTATCATAATCTCTTCGATAGACGGATTAAATTAGGGTTTGTATACCTCATCCACCAATTGTGCTTCCCAGAAGTTGACCCAGGCAAGAGGAAACAAAGAGCTTTTCCAGGGTCACGTTTCTTGAGTGTACCACAGCTACTAAATCTTTAGCTGTTAACCGTATGATATCATACTAACTTACCTTTTATAGCGCCACTTTTGTAGCACCGGTGCAATTTAACACTAATGTCCCAGAAGTAGTGCCAGCAGTAGCGCACTCCCACAGGAAATATGACACAGGGAGGAACTGCATCCCCTTTTAGGGCATTCAAGAGAGCAGCCAAGACTGGAGAAGCAAAAAATTCGTATCCAAAACTCCCCTGGTTTTAAGAGCTTTCTAGGTGTTGGGAGGGTTGTGTTCTGTATTGCTTTTTCACTTTTAGCCTTTGGACACTTGACTCACCCTTTTAGTAAGAATTTTCTTTTTTCCTCTCGCGCTTCCACAGGTGTTCCTATATCTGGTATGGATAGGAGAGGGGTTTTCTTTTTCTGGTTGGGTAGTGCGGCCCACTGGTTGCACTTCTGGACACTTGTATCAGATACAAGTACCGGTAGTTTGCGCAGGAGTTCTGGTTGATTTTGGACTGCTACTAGTTGGGGCTTTATAATACCATCCGTATTCCCAGTCTGACGCCAACTGCACTCGATTGCCCCCCACTACATTGGACATCAGCTTGCTGGTATCGTATTCAAACAACATTGCCAGGACAAGCACTTCACCACCGGTCCTAGGCTCAAACCACATCTACACTTCCTTACCACAACCAACTTCGATCCCAACCTCTTCCAACTACACCTCTCATATTTTTTCCTGGCCCAGCCAAGAACATACCAGATGGCCCCTCCAGGCTCCCAGGTCCCGAGCCAGTAAGTCCTTTCTCTTAAGCCTTTCTTTATAGGCCCCAAAGGTTCGCTATGGCTAAGCTAATAGAACAGGGTTACGGATGGTAGATCCCCAGCAAGATTACGTCGCCTGGGGTACGAATTGGAGAACGACCAGCAGGTAGTGACTGCTAGGCCGCGACCCACCGGAGAGGTTCGTGATGTGACCCAAGACCAGGGAGGCTGGTGGATACCTGCCGAATGGTGGAAATGGTTAGTTGGGAAAAGCCAAATATACCCTATAGAATCTTGTCGTGTATGATATCGTACTTACCATATATCACCCAAATACCGTTTTCCCAAGGGTATAGGATCGTGGGTCTCTTTATTCACACCCGCATGTCACACCCAGGCCAGCAAGACGGCCAGCCCGAAACTCGCCCCACGCATAATGTGCAGATTGGCGATCATAACCAGAATTCCGGGACCATCCAGAACAGCTACAACACGACAAATTACAGGGATAACGCAAAAAACTTTGGGCAAAATGGAACGGTAACTATTAATGGGGACATCCGCTAAGGTCCACGATTCTATCAACTAGCTTAGAGGCCGTGTTATCGCCGTACATGATAGACGGGCTGTGGTTTCATGATTCCTTATGGAATGTGCAATATCCCTTGGTCTATCTCTCTGACCCGAAATTGGGTGCTGTTGCCAACAGCCATTAAAAAACTAATATCTTTTTTGGGGGGATATTTTTGTGAAATCTTTCCGCGCATAAATCTCTTTTGTTCGTGGTTTACAATTTTGCTTTATAATCTTACATCTACTGTTCATACCCATGATTTCTCACGACGTTATTCTCGCTTTAGCACCACGATCCCTCTTACCCTCCCCCCAACTTGATAAAATTTTAAAAAAAATTCTGTTGTTTCAACACTTTGCTATACATTTCTATACGCCTTTTGCCCCATATACTGCCCTATATAATGCGCCATTGATTTAAAACCGTTACAGATCTACATCATGACCATTGTTGTTCCACGGTTTGACCCGGGTGCGAAAGCCATTCAACAGGTAATATCACTGCAAGCCGAGTGATATTCTATGGCCCAGGAGTCAAGATAACGGAAGAGCACCAGGCGGAATCTCACGATCCCGATACTTTAGAGGCAGGTCTATATAAGCCATTCAAAAGATCGGAAGTCTGGCCGCTATGAAAGGCGGACTCGAAGTCCTTCCCATGACCCTAAGCCTGTATTGATGGTTCCTAATCCGCCGCTGTTCCGGGCCGAGCCAGATTGCTCCTGGCTCTCGCGAGATCTACTCTCGTTGCCATCGCCTCTAGTGTCGGACATGTTGGAGTGTTTATCTTTGCCGTTATAGTGGTTTTTAGGGCTGGGGCTGTTATTTCGAGAGGAGTGTTGGCATTTTTTCTAAAGTCACTACAAAACTCTCGTAACAAGCAATAGAGGAAATAGTGTGGCAGTATGAATGACCCGCGTTTTGGTATTATTGAGAAATGGTGGGAGGGGGAAAGTGTTGCGGCGATAGAGATGTAAAGTTTGGGGTGGTAAGTAGAGCAATGCTGAGGAGCCGGGGGATCAAAGTTTAGGGGTTTGAAGCATTGTGTAACAAACAGCAATACGAGGGTGCCTCTCTAGACTGCGCGTGTGTCACCGACTCTGACAGCGCTCTTTCTCTTTTTGGCTCTCTTTTGATCGATTGCTAACCTCTTTTTTCTAAAAGACTTGGGAGGCCGAAGGAACCCGAAAAAGAAAAACTCGAGTGTCTTTGATAGCTAAAGTCTTAACCCCACCGGTGACGAAACTGGACTGGTGACGAACAAGAACCGGTATATAACAAATAATTTCTCGCTGCCCTGCTTGGACGATTTACCTTTTCCTCACCAAATACCATTTTTCCTCACCGGCACTGTTTCGTCCCGGGTACAGTACGGTGAAGGCTGTTACTATAATAAGACACTTTCCGGGGGCTTTACGATTGTGTTGTATTGGTTTTATGGGGAAGTTGAGGTCTATAAGTGTCTTTACCATTACTTGAAGAAGGCTCTAGTTAGCTCCTGTTTTAATTTTTACTGTGACTCGAGCTATCTGGGACATTCAAAGGGAAATTCTTTTCTTTTTCTTTGACTTTGCTCAGTCTCTCAGGTGATTTTGGGATCGCAGCAATAAGAACATGCGCTGAGAATAGATGCGTACAAAGTTGGGGTGAGAGAAGAAAAGAAGCCTAGTATCTAAGTTTGGCTGCTTGTGCTTTGGCGTTGAGCAGGGTAATTAGTTTTTAGAGAGGTTTACCATCCACCCCGTGCATCCTTTGCATATGGGATACCGCATTAACTGGCGACAGTCATCTACACATCATAATACGAATCAGCGCCCCGAAGGGTCTAGTCCTGGCTACAAAGTGTCAGGATACGACATTTTATTGGGATCTTGAGAAAAAAACAAGGATAAAAACCCTATCTGGACCCATTGAACCCCCGACGGTTCTCGCTAGTTAAGGCGGTATTTCATTTTGGGATGGATTGGTATATATTTCATATTTCACGGGAGGTTGAGGTGTTTGGCCGCAGTTCTGGGCAGATCTTTTCGTCCGATGCGTGATTACACCAAAGGCATCTATCTACCCTTGCCACCCTCCCATAGGACAATGCCAAGGAGAGTCTACCAAAAATTGGTAGCGCATTGGTAGACCTATGGATGACATGGGGAATATTATAAAGCAGTAGGGGAAATACCATTTAGGTGTGAGGTATTGGTTGCTATGTACTTTTTTGTCTGGAGACCCACACAAAAATCTAGGTTACTTTCACACAAGCCAAAACTATCGTAAACAATGAGCACAGCGTTGATTCTCTGTAGTTCCACTTCTAAAGGTTTAGATGAATAGAAATTGTCTAGCTGGTGGAAAAATTTAAAGTGTTTTCAAGAGGGTAGCATTGGGAATTGTCGGTTTGAAAATTTTCATTTTTCGCTACGTTCGCTGCTAGTGTAAGACCCTCTCTATCTGGCGAAAAGCTTTGAGCCTTGTTTTATTGCATGAGATGGGGTGTGTGCAATTTATCGGTGGGCAATCTGGTTACGGTCGCCAGGGTAAAGTATTGTGGAAGCACCGGTGCAGTACAGTACTACACAACCACAACGAATAAATATGATGCTGGGAGGGGCTGCCTTGTCTCCCAGGAAATTCAAGAGAGCGGTCAAGACCAGAGGGGAAGTGGGGAATGCCTGATCGAAAGTGCTGATTTTTAGAGCTTGCCGAACACTTGGAGGGCTGTGTTCATCTGAAAATTCTGCCGTGTATTACTGTTTCACTCTTAACCTCTGAACACCTGATGACCATTTTAAGTGAGAGCTTTAATCTTTTCCTCTCGCGCTTCGGCGGCTGTGCAAGTATCTGGCATAAATGAGAGGAATTTTGTTTTCCTCGTTGGGTAGTGCGAAACAATAGCAGTATTTACTGGTATCATAATATTATTTACTAAATGTCTAACACAAGTGATTCACACGGGCTTGTTTGACCCTTGGTTGCTGCCAGCTAGAACTATAGAAAAGCAGTTGCAATTCAGTGCCTTTTCTCTAAAAGCCACATCTACACCCCATTCCAGCAACCAACCCCAGCCCTATCTTACTCCAACTCCACCTTCTATTATTTTTTCTGGAGCCAAATGAGGACGCATACATGGGGAGTATCTCCACTTCCCCGGATGGCCGGACCCCCGTGGGGCGGTTCTCTTTCCCGGATCCCCCTACGCGAACTCCAAAGTTTTTCAGTTGTTGAGCCAATTGAAAATGCCTAAGAGTAATCACCAATCCCTATTCAACCCACCTCGTCAAGGGGAGGGGAAAGCATCGGAGGGGGCTCAGGAGCAGACCTCCCTAGTGGGTAGTTGGCCACATTCCGCCTGCGGAATTCACGGTACGACCTCGGCCCAGGAGAGCAGGTTTGTACCCTTTCTGTGCCACTTGCCAGTTGGAAAAAGAAAAATAATATTATGTCCTAACAGATTTTAGTCGTTTACTGACCATGTATCTTCTAAGAATCGTTCTCCCAAGGATATAGGTTCGAGCACCCACTTAGTTTTTTTTTCATGTTCGGGACACATGGGAAGAGCAATTCCAAGGGACGCGCCTGCACCAAACCTGAATTTCCCCTCGGGATGAGTATGAGTGTCGGTGATGACGATACAGATTGCGGCGACACGGGGGACTGCGCCAGCATAACTCATGATATCTACGTTGACACAAAGGGCGGGGGTGATCATGGCGAGGAAGGTGATTTCTCTCTACCCAGGCTTCTCTCTGGGATGAAGGCGAGTGTTGGTAATTACAATAAGGGCCCCGGGAACGTTAAGGGTTGTGGCGGCGCGACCAAAAATTACTATGAGAACACGAAACCCAGGAGCGAACCTGCGAGGAAGAAATAGCGTAAGAACTCGAACAATTAGACCTCGCGCTAAGACTTCCAAAATTTCCTATCTTAGATAGCGGGGTGAAAACACTGCGAAAAACCGACCTCCTCAATCTCAGCTTGACAAAAGTAAAAAAGTACAACACCTTACTAGCAAGGCAACTCCAACGTTCTAGCGCGAGGCTCAATTATCCGAGTTCTTATCATACGAGTAAAATGGTCTGTCTACCTTCAAACAGGGCTCGGAATCCTATTCGTTCGCTTGGCACCCGTATTGTTTTCGTGGGTGAGAGATCGGTGGGGCTTTATGATTCACAATGCTTACGCACAAAATAAAGGGCTGTTCGGCGCCATGGTTTTGCAACAGCAGTTGCAAAAGTCCGCCAAGCAGCCCTTAAGATATGGCGCAACGTGCATCGCATTTTGCTTGCATCTCTTCGTTGATGTGCAGCATAACTTGATTCGCGCCCAAGCATGGGATGTGTGACACCAGTGCCGTGTGCTCCGTCGATCCGGCCAACGGAAGACTACGAGTAGACACCACCTCCAACAACCGCCGAAGGAATATTACCTTTGGGATATTTTCGAAGAATTCAACTCATTTCCCATGTTTTTGTTTTTTTTACAAAATTTATATATATATGATATATATATATTTCTTATGCATTGTTCGTACACTACCCCATGATTGTCCCCAGCGTCGCGCTCGTTTCGACTGCACAATTCCCTTCTTCTCTCTCCTTAACTTGAAGAAAAATTTCCTGTTGCTTTCGCGCGTCATGGTATCACTTGTCCTACTTTTTTCTTTGTCCAATTTATGGTGCCATCAATCTACTACAATTACCGCCTGTTTATCTCATGACTGTTGTTGTTTTACAGTTAGTCCCCAGTGCAAAAGTCATTCATTCAGGTCATTTGTATGTCCTTTGGGCAACAAGAGGCATAGGGCTTTCACCGCATTTCTAGCCCGCCTCTTGTTCCATGAGTTCCTGGACACACTGCTCAGGAGAATTTTAGGCGAGAAATAAATTCAGATTCGTAATTGCACTGCAGTTTTCCCAAGTCGGACTTCAGCTCTGGGGTTCCGGAGATGATGCACTTGCGAGCGAGCAAGGCTTTTATATGACATCACTCCCTGAGATTAAAAAGTACGGGCCGGGAAGGAAAAAGGAAGAAATAAAGTCAAGTGCTGTTGATAAAGCCCACCCCTCACGGAAACCAAAACAAAGCGTCAACCTAGAGGAAGGATACCCAAAACTGGTGTGGCATTGGGAGTAGGGAAGAGTTAGTACTAGCATGACACCAACAAGTTCCACGACCGATTCGACGAGTGATATCATATGATTCTAAACAGATATAGGAAGAGTCCCGAGCGCAATCCCACGCATTATTGAATAACGAATTTTGCCATCTCCTAGTTGCGTCCAGCATAGAGAGAGTATTACAGCGCGCCTAAATGGTGGTGATCTCAGCCCCACCGAATTGAAGATGCAAACATTCTATCGGTGTGGAATCTTGTTACTGCTGCCGGCAGTGATGGAGTATTGTAGCAGCGCTACACCATTAATTCATCTCCATTTTCCCAACAGCAGTGTCAGCAATTCTGTGCACCCACAGGAAGAAAAAATGACACTAAGGGAATCTGCATTCCCTCCCGGGGCAATTGCGGGGGGGGGGGGGGCGACAAGGGCTGAAGAAGCTAGAGGTGCCTAACCTGAGGTGCCTAATCTGATATGTTCCAATTTAGGGCATTTGCCGAACACTGGGAGGGCAATTCTCAATCTCTCAATCCTCCTCTACACTACAGTTTTATTCTTAGCCTTCGGATACCTGGATGCCATGAATCGGCAAGAATTTGCTTCTCCTCTCCAGCTACGGCGGCTGTGCCTCTGCGCGGTGAGGATGGGGTGGTGTCCCTTTTTTTCTCCCCGGTAGGGCGGTTGTGTATGTAGCAGCAGCGGCTGTATTTTTTCCTGAAACTTATCGCCAAACAAAAGCAATTCATGCTCGCCTCGTTTGTCTTTGGATGCTACCAATTGGGGCTTTATAAAAGCCATTCACGCTCCCCGTCGAATACCAACTACCCTCAACTGCATTCGACATCAGCCTGTTAGCATCAGGTTCAAATATCACTGCCAGAACAAGATCAACAATTTAGCACTAGTTCGGCCCAAACCACATTTACTATTCCTTACCAACCTCCTCCAACCACACCTTTAATCTCTCTGTAGCCCAACCGGGAACGTACCCGATGGACAGTACCTCTTTCACCACTACGGGATTCCAAACCCTCAATAAGTAAGTCCTTCCTCTTAAGTTTTTCCTTGTGTGCCCCAACGGTGTGCTATTGCTAAGCCAACTCAACAGGGAGACCGACGGTAAATCCCTAGTGAGAGCAAATCACCATCACCCTGAGTATGAATCAGGGAACAGCCAGGGGCAGATCTCCCGAGAAGTTTGCGTGCCGCAACCCGCTAGAGAGGTTGATTATGTGGTCACAGGCCCGAGAGGCTGGCGGATAAAGTCACTTGATTTCTTCGAGTGGAAATTGTAAGTTGGGAAAAGCCAAACACACCCCACATGATCTAGCCGTGTGTGATATCATATCTTACTTACCATATATCAACCAAATCCCGTTTTCCAGATGGTATAATATCCGATACATCTTGAGCTACTTTATCCCCATCCCCTTGCCATCCCCCCACCAACCCCAGCAAAACGAGTCTCAGAGAATCACCAACGCCGAAGCCGTCCCCACAGCACCCACGGCACCCACGCATGGCGTGCATATGGGCAGCGATAACCAGCATTCCGGAAACGTCACCAACAGCAACAATTCAACTTCCTATAGGGATGTCGGGACGATGTATAATAACGACGGCCAATCAAAGAGCTACGCTCAGGGGGGAACATTGAATAATAGCGGTACCATGAGCTAGGGCCCGCGATCCTACCCGCCAATTTGTCGGCCCTGTTAGCCCAGTGCATGGCAGGACGGGGGTTTCATGATTCTCTATGGGATGTGTGATATGTTTCGGTCTGTCTGTCCGCCCGGAGACTGGGTGCCACCGCCGCCAACAACTGCTAAGAAAATTTCGTGGAATCCCCCCACCCGGGATTACTTTTACTTGTGTTTCACAATTTTGATTTATTTTTCATTTTTCATTTTGTTTTGTGTTTATGCCCACACTCATTTTAACATCACGATTCCATCCTTACCCCCTCCCTCCTCCTCAACTCGATAAAACTTCTAAAAAAAAAAAAAAAAAAAAAAAGAGCCTGTCGTTTCCGCATGTACTGATAACGCTTTGCTTTACAAATTATCCCCTCCCTTGCGTTTTTTTTTACAATCTTTACCACCAATTCATATCATGACCGCTGTTGTTGTTTCACAGCTTGACCCAAGTGCAATAAAAGCTATTCGCGCCGTGCACCGATATGCCGTGTGACCTACAAGAGGATTGAATCCGGATCCATAATCGCAGTTGCCTAAGCCGGACTCGAGCTTAGGGGCTATGTGGATAAGGTAAATGATGTGAAGCCCAACGATGGACAACAAGGTTCCGCAGCTAAGTGGCCGAGTGACACCCTATGAAAAAAGATTCGGAAGAGCCCCAAGCGGAATCTTACGATCCCGGTATCGTAGCTCAAAAGTATGATAGGTCAATATAAGCCATTCACGAATCAGGAGTTTGGCCACCATGAAGGGTGGTATGAGAGAACTCAAAGCCCCTCCCGTGATCGTAACCGCCCTACAAATGCTTCCTGATGGTCGGCTGGGCAGGGTATCTTGGAGCGCTTATCTCCGCCGCTGTCGTTTCCGGGGATGAGGTTGTCATTGCGGGGTGAAAGTTTCAGACCATTCGAATATTAGATATGCGATTGCACTCGCCCTTATCATCACTAGGGAGTACCGAGGTAGCGCCTTGGTCATTTCTTCCTTGGACATTGACACAGGCGGCAATAGGTTTTTATCAATTCCAACAGTTTGGGGGGGGGGGTTGGAAGCTGCGCTCCTACAGAGCGGGATCCCCGAGCATCATACTTGCTTGTTAGATCGTACGGGGCGATGATTGTTGGAAATGTTACGATAGCATAGGTGTAAACGCATGAACTCTCTCAGGTGGTGGGAAGCATGAGGCTGAGGAGTACAGTACCCCATTCGTCCGATATCCGGGGGTGGAGCCTTGTCTACCGGTAGTATCGTTGTGCTTCTAGGCGAGCACCCGGCGGCTCTGACGCGGACAGCACAAAAAAAAAAAAAATTTGACTGTTGATCGATCAATTGCTAAATCAGAATGCCATGCGGGGAAACTCGAATCAGAATAAAGTCGGAGCGAGAGAGAGAGAAGGAACAAAACCTAGCGCCTTGTGACTCCCGATTGTTTATGCTCGCTCGTTGTGCGATACTGTGCCTGTACTGTACTCGAACTCGGGAAAGTCGGTGGAGTAAGGAATTAGCCGAAGCTGACCCACCCACCCTGCCAGAACACGTGCATGCATACCCACGTATGTCTTTCTTCGCATACTCGAGTAAGAGTACAGTACTCGAGCACCGTAGGCGACATTTCATCTTGGAGTATTGGTATTGTAAGAAGATTTAATTTTCTCCTTATTTTAGAGAGGGTTAATTTCTTTCTTTTGTCATGATATTATGATAAATTCATGGATTTATTCAGGTACAATACCAGGACTTACCCGCTGTACTGTACTGTACAAGTATACAACCCAATTTAAATCTGGAGGATAAAAGTGCATAACAGTGCGCAAAAAAAAAAAAATCTCGAAAATCGGACTTCATTATGACTCAACCATAAGCGACTCAATTCAAAAGATGAAGGAGCATAATGAAGCGGTGAAGAAGGTGTAGCCCTTTCCTGTCATTTATCAAGATAATTAATCGAATTGGAGTCAAAGGATCCATCGAGAGGTAAGGGTGGGCAGTGGGTGTTCAAAGTTCCCAATCGATGGCACTTAAATCAGGGTAACCTTGACCACCGGTGTTTGTTGGTCTGGGGTCATATTCCGAAGGTTGTGTACGAGTATTCATTGAGAATACCATACCTTTCACACTGAATACCTAGAGAACTCAGGTGCTAGGTACTACATTTGACACACACCGCCTCCCTTTACTCCATCTTCACAAGTAAAATATAGCCCATATCACAGCATTGTTGTTGAGTTTGGATATTGTAACATTTTCTTTGAAGAAAACTAAAGAGGCTACTGTTGCGAGCGGTAAAACTCATGCACTTTTGTCCTCTAGGTATATGACGTAAAGGTCCAAATCACGCGCATTCCAACCCTGTCCAATGTCCTCCACCCCTACAGTACGCCCAGGATAGAGCCAACCGCACATCCCCCCTCAAAGCGGGAAAGGCGGGCAGAGAGGGGAAGCGCCACCAGTACTCGAGTAGACACCAAAAACGGGGCAAACGAGAATGACTGTAACGACGAATAATTCCAAATAACTTCATCCACCGAGCCCCACCAGAGAAAGAGGGTTCACAGTGCAAAACCTTAGTCTTTTTTTTCGGACAAGAAACCTTTATTGCCTTTGGGGCGGCACCCCCTGGGTGCGCTGGCTCCTGGAAGATAAATACCAAAAAGTTTGACAGAAGGCTTTGGAATTTGTGGACCGATCGGGCCGGTAGGAGGAGGTTGTGTCGACCCGAATAAGTAGCTCTTTGCTTCCCGTATCGTACAAGTACTCGAGTAGCTATGTGCAAGTACCGTACTGCACTGTACTGTACGTGCTGGTGCCAGCCATGATGTTTTCATCCCACAATGAGTCACTTTCCAAACGCCTATGAAGCTTCAGGAAGGGTTAGAGTGTTTGTCTATATACATTATTTCACAGCTGCAACAAGTCCATTAATCCAGTGCATTCAACGGCGGGTTTTGTCACTTCGTGGTGCTAGGCCTGGGAGGGGTATCGCGTCGAAAGCTTCTAGAATCCTGTCGGAGGGATAAACAAGGCGCTTTTGCATGAGGTTGTATGGGATGGGAGGGTGTGAGCTTTGTCACTGAGATATCCGATTACCTTTTCCAGTAATAAAGTGTTGGGATAGCAGCGGTAAGGCAAGGCTCGTCTCCAATGTCTCATCAAGAACGCCAACAATACCGTACAAGTGTACTGCACACCTCAGCAACACCTAGCTGCCACGAATCACTAAGAATTTGTTTTTGCTAGAGCGATTCGGCTCCTGTGCCTGAATGAGCCAGTATTAATGCCGGGGTTCTCTTTTTTTCCCCCGCTTGTTAGCACCCGATTCAAGTGTTGCCGCCCGAATCCGATCCGACACTTGGATTACCAAAAATACCCCTGTGCTATGATACATTATAAACGCCCTGACTGCCCCTCATTCCCACAGCCTGCTTCGGTATCAACATACCCCAACTCCACCTTCTACTAGTTCAAGATCCAGCCAAGAATATACAAAATGAGTGGTACCACCTCCTTCTCGGGTGCCCAAACCTCTTACATGTCAGTCCTTTCTGTTATTAAGTCTTCCTACGCGAGTCCCAAAGGTTGTTATTGTTAAATTAACAGAACAGGATCCCCAGCGATAAATCCTTAGTCCTATCCACCCCTCCGGACTCTGAATCCGAGGACACTTACGCAACGCGCAGCAAGTCACAACCCACAAGAAGGATTCCCGATCCTACCCCAACCGGAAGTTACTGGTCGCATCAGCAAAGCAATTCCGAGAAGCCCGCCGGCCCTCAGCCTGAGAGTTCAGCCACCATCAATCTGCATCTTGGTGACGATAACGATGGTTGCGGTATCATGCAGAATTCTTTCAATACAACTATTACTTACAGCGGAGAGAAAATATCTGAGATTGAACGTGTCATGGGAAGCGGGCCTCAATTCAAATCTCAGCCTACGATAGTTGCTAGTGCTGGTAAACGCAACAAAAATTCCATCCAATTTAGGGATGTCGGAGCCACGCGTATTATTATCAACGACGGCACAAAGGTCGAGGATGCGCATCAGAGGCAGAAGCGGAAAGGCCCTGACTCCAGCTAGAGCTCAGAATTCTATCCGCTAACTTAGCACCCATGCATAGGTGAGAAAAGGGTGGGGGTTTCATGATCCTCTATGGGATGTATGAAATGCTTTTCTGTGGATCAGGCTAATCAGAGACTAGACACCATCGCCAACATCCACCAAAGGCCCATGTTTTACCGTTTTTCTTTCTTTCTTTTTTTTTTCGTTTTTGCATTCTTTGCGCTTCATGATCTACCACGTCGCGCTCGTTTCAACCGCACAATTCCCCTTCTACTCTCTCCTCAACTCGAAGAAACCTTTCGCACCATTTTTGCATATGATAGCAGCACTTTGTACTATCATACTTTTTTTTTGTCCTATTAATGGTGCCATTTATCTACCACTGTGACCGCCATTTTATATAGTGACCGTTGTTGCTTCACAGTTAGTCCCAGTACAAAAGCCATTCATGCCGTGCTCTGTATGGCCACAAGGGGATAGGGTTTTCACTTTCTTCTCGGCCACCTCGTGTTCTTCACGCCCCAGTACACGCTGCTCAGGAGAGTTTTGGGTAAGAGGACGGAATTCAGATTCGTAATTACACTGCAGTTTGCCCAAGCTGGACTTTGCCTTATGGATTCCGGAGATAAGGTATATGATGAGATGCACTTGACGCCGAGCAAGGTTTCTATATACTCGTCCCGAGATCAAAAAGTACAAACCGGGAAAGGGATAAGGAAGAAATCAAGTCAAGTACTGTTGATAAACCCCACCCGTCACAAAAACCGAAAGAGAAAAACAAGTATCAACCTAGAGGCAGAATACCCAGAACCTGACAACAAGTCCCACAATCAAATTCGTGGTGTTCGGGTAATACGGTACGTTGCCGTACCTTACACCATCGATACCATAATATAGTAACTTTACCGTAAATTACACTAAGGGGATAGATAAAACACCGGGAAGCGGAATCTTCCCACCCCAAACTTTGATCTCAGGTAAACACTCTATGAAGGGATAGTGCTATCCAAATGGAGCATACTCGTAGCTTAGAGAGGCCGAGTGTACTGGGCCTCATGAACAGGTGTGTTTGTTATTTTGTTAACTTAATCTGTCCAGCCAATCGTGGTTTGGACCGTGGTTCCTGTTTATATACCACTCTATAAATTTTACCAAAGCGGCTTTCATATTCGAGCTCAGTCATTTGGATGAGGAGAGTTGTCTCGGTGTCTTGTGGTTGTGTATGGGATTACGTCATGCATTTTTGGTAAAGGTGTGTGAATGCTAAGACCCAATCTTTTGGGTGGCGGTACCACAAGTTTACAGTACGTTACCCTACCGCGCCTCACTGTATCATACCATACAGAACGGTAACTCACCGCGCAATACCTTGTGAACCCTAAAAATTCAACGAGTGATGTCCTATGATTCTGAAGGGGAAAAAAAAAAAAAAGGTACCGGATGAGTCCCAAGCGGAATCTCACCACCCCGATGCCCGAGAAGCAGGCCATTATAAATCGTTCTCAAAATGCAAGCTTGGCGACCATGAGAAATGGATTGAGTGAGCTCAACGTCCTCCCTGAGCTTATACGGCTTCAGTTTATGGTTCTAGGTGCTCGGTGGCCCCGGGCCCGGGACAAATTAAACCTGGCGCTCGCGAGAGCTACTCCCCCTGACGTTATCTTCAGTGCTGGGCATCTCGGAGCGTTCGTCTCCGCCGCTGGCATTACCGGGGCTGGGGTTGCCATTGCGGGGTGAAAATTTAAGGTCATTCAAATATTAGGTACACCATTTTGTGCCTACGCTTATCTTCACTGGGGAGTACAGTACTGAGGCAGAGACTTATTCATCTCTTCCCTGGGCAGCGACGCGGGGAGCAGTAAGAAGCCTTCATCAATTTCAGCAATCCGGGGGGGTAGGCAGTTCGCTCCCGGCGAGCAGCAGCCCCAAACATCATACTTGCTCCTTAGTCCGCACAAGGCAATCGCTGCCCGAAATGTTCCGATAGAATGGAGCAAACACAAGAGCTCTCAGTTGGTGGGGCGGAACGAGGCTGGGGAGCACCTGATTTGTCCGATATCTGGGGACGAAGCCTTGTCTACCGGTAGTATGCTTGTGCTTCTAGTTGAGCGCGAGGCCCCACAGACGCCGACGGCACATTATTTTCTTCTTCTTTTCGATCAATTGCTAAACCAGAATGCCGTGCCGAGAAATTCGACTTGGAATAAAGTCGGAGCGAGAGAGAGGAGAAATAAGACTCAGTCCCGTGTGACTGTTGACTATTAATTCTCGCTTGTTGTGCTCGAGTCAGTTGGTGGGGCAGGGAATTAGCCGAAGCTGACCACCCTCCCCGCCAAAACACAGGCATACCCATTAATCGCTTTCCTCGAATACTCGAGTGCCGCGCAGGTAGGTGCTGTTTTATTTTCTTTCTCTTGTTAAGAAAATCTAAGGATCGATCTAGGCACAGGACCAGGACTTACCCGTCATAATCTACCGGTAAGTTGTGACGCAAAGTTTGAAAGCATGCGTATTCTAACCCTGTCCTACCCCCAAGATAGAGCCAATCGCCCATCCTCCTTCAAAGTATCGTATGAAATGCAGACCGAAAGAGAAAATACCACCACCACCGGTAGAGGCAAAAATGAAGGAAATAAAGACGAATAGTCCAAATAATCTCACGCATCAAGCCTCACCAGAGCAAGAGGGTTCACAATAAAACCTTAGTCTTGTTTTTAGGACAAGAAACCTGTTTTGCCTTTGGGGTGGCACACCCTGGGTGTGCTGGCTCGAGGAGGACAAATGCCTGTATGGTGCCAAGAAGTTTTGCAGAAGGCTTGGTCAACCAGTCGGGTAGGTAAGGAGGAGGTTGTGTCGACCCGAGGAAGTAGTGCTTTGCTTCCCATACTGTACTCGAGTAGCTATGTGCAAGTACCGTACTGTACTGTACGTGCAGATGCCAGCTATGCTATTTTCATCCCACAATGAGTCACTTTCCAAACGCCTATGAAGTTTCAGGAAGGGTTAGAGTGTTTGTCTATATACATTATTTCACAACCACAACAAGTCCATTAATCCAGTGCATTCAACGGCGGGTTTTGTCACTTCGTGGTGCTAGGCCTGGGAGGGGTATCGCGTCGAAAGCTTCTAGAATCCTGTCGGATGGATGAACAAGGCGTTATTGCATGAGGTTGTGTGGGATGGGAGGGTGTGAACTTTGCCGCTGAGATATCCGATTACCTTTTCTAGTAATAAAGTGTTGTGATAGCAGCGGTAAGGCAAGGCTCGTCTCCAATGTCTCATCAAGAGCGCCAACAATACCGTACCCGAGTACAGTACCGTACACCGCAGGTAACACCTGATTGACACGAATCACTGAGAATTTGCTTTTCTTCTCGCGATTCGGCGCCTGCGCCTGGATCTGCCAGAATTAATGCCGGGGGGTTTTCCCACCCCCTTGTTATCACCGGATTCAAGCGGTAATATATGTAAACGCCCTGTCCTCACCCCATTCCTACAACCAGCTTCGACACCATCATACTCTAGCTCCACCTTCCACCATTTCAATATCCAACCAAAAAGATAGAAAATGAACGGCACCACCTCCAACAAGTCAGTCCTTCCTGTTACTAAGTCTTCCTATAAGGGTGCCAAAGGCTCGTCATTGCTAAATTAACAGAACAGGATCTCCGGCGATCAATCCCTAACCCCGCCCGATTCTTCGGGCTCTGAATCGGAGGGCGCTGAGAAGGGTACCTCCCCAGTGCATAGAAAGCAACAACAAACAGGAAGGACTCGTGATTCGTCCACAGGTCGCCCCCAGCCTGAACACCCTACCTTCAAAATTAAAATCGATGGAGAGAGCGAGGGTTGCGGCGTCATAGTGAATTGTTGGAATAAAGATATTACTTACAACGCAGACACAGCGTCTCAGGCCGAACGCATCTCGAAAAGCGGCTCTTATTCCAACCCTCCGTTCACGGTAGATGCTACTGTTGGCAAGGGCAGTAAAAATTGCATCCAAATTGAGGGTTCCGGAACCACACGTACTACTACCAACCTAGGCTCAAAGGCTGGGGATCGGAATCAGAGAGAGAAGCAGAAAGGCTAGGCTCCAGCTTGGGCCCCGAATACTATCTGCTAACTTAGCGCCCATGCATAGGTGAGAAAAGAGCGGGGGTCTCACGATCCTGTATGGGGCGTGAAATGTTTTTTTGTGGACCAGGCTAATCAGAGACTAGATGCCACCTCCGGACAGTACATAAGTACCAGGTCAAATCGTTTCGTCCAGCGATGCAACCGCAACTCCACTACTACTATAAATTTACTACCTAGGCAACCACAACTACCCAGAATGAAGGGAAAATTTAGTTAGAGATTCAATAGATATAAGAAAATTCTCATACAAATTATAGAATAAAAAAATCAATACTTTGTGTACCATCTCTTTGCATCTAAAACAGCAGCTACTCTCCTAGACATAGACTCCCACAGCCTTTCCAAAAATCCCCCACTATATCATGAGTCCAAACCTCATTAAGAGCTTCTACTAAATGTCTTCTAACAGTTTCTAGACCACCCTTAGTCTTATGAATATCAGGAAAGCGCTGGTGTAGCTTTTCCTTTACCCTCTTCCAACAGTGCTCAATAGTATTGAGATCAGAGGAATTGGGTGGCCATTCCATAACCTGTATGTTATTTTCCTCAAACCAAGCCATAGTATCTTTTGCAGTATGTATCTTTGCACCATCCTGCTGAAATATAGGATCCCCAACTGTGTCCCCCACCTCCTACCAGGTATCAACTAAACCATCTTCCAAAACTCCAATATATACAAATCTGTTCACACTCTTCTCAAAAATAGGAATCAGAGGATCTTTATTTTTAGCCCAAATACAAGCCCATACCATCAGCTTTATCCCAGGACCTTTTGTAACTCTATGAATACAGTCCTTGTGCCACTTTTTCTCAGGTGTTCTGAATACCCAAATACCCTTAGGATTTTTGGACTTTTCAACCATGCATTCATCACTAAAGATGACACCCTCAAAGTCCTCCTTTGTCCAATCCTTATACTCCATACCCCAAGCTAATCTCTTGACAGCATGCTCATCTTCCAGAAGAGCTCTCTTCCTTGCTCTCTACTTCTTTATATTGACTGATGCCAAAGCTCTCTTGACAGTACTCAGAGAGGCATATGGTGCAACATCATTGCGCAATTCTGACAGGATTTGGCAGCGTGCCTCCTTGGACTCTCTGGCTAGGCAGCAGTAGGTTCTACTATCGATAATTTTGTGTCTTCCTGGTATTGGAAGGTTTTTCTCATCACCCCTCTTTTGATAGTGCTTATGAAAACTGAGAACTGTACTGTACTCTTTGAACGGTTTAAGAGCCCTCTAATTTCAGCAAAAGAGAATTACTTTTTTCTCAGAGCAACAATTTACCCTTTCTCAAAGTCTGAGAGATGGCCGGTCTTTTCAGAAGGCATTGTTGTTGAGGGGTGGTTGATCAGTGGGATGGGGTTTTTTGAGGTGTTGTTCGGTTACCACCAATCGGATGAAACGATTTGACTTAGTACTGTACAATACCGTAGACTCTCTTTAAACCCCCCCCCCCTAGTGGCCCAACAACAAAACATTGCTCAACAAGTCATGAAAGTACAGTACTAAGCTATGCATACAAGTGCAGGTAGTGGTAAAAGCAAACCGGTGATCCTGTGAGTGAGTAGTCCCTGGCCTACTTGTAGGTGAGCAATACTATCGGAAAGAAGTTAAATTGCCAAGCGCGACCGGTTTTCTCCTTCACCCATTGCGATCATGAGATATCGCTAAAGTTTCCTAATCCGTGCTGGTTTCCGCTTAGATGTCCTACGCGTTTCGGAAGCGCACCCGACTTATGATGATCCCGAGCACTGGTGCTGTACCGTGCACTGCTGGTTATACGAGGATGAGGGGTCAGCCACCCGGCCTTAGTATTTTTTTTTCGCTGTGTAACCACTACTCCCTTGTTACACTTAGGGAGCATGGCTACAAGATTATGCCCTGACAAAGGCATAAAAGTATCGTGGACTTTGGCATTTCGGCCGTCAGTTCCAAGTCCGATTTCATGGCCAAGCCTTGCCACCAACTTATGCTAACACCGCCTAGGTCTGTTTGTGTAAACTCTCTAATCTGCTTCCACTTCCTTCTGCATTCTTCATTGCGCGGTCGGTCGGGGCGGTGGATAGGGTACTATAACGCACAGTTCGATCCAGTATACTTGTGCTGTGCGAGTAGTCCCCCAGCTCAACCCGACTCCAGTATGGGTACAGTACCATAAGTTACTGTATGATAAGTTATCTCACCCTACAATATATGATCACAGGCACGAGGGAGAAGGTAGAGGAAAGAAAAAATAAAATAATTAATACAATGTAATCCAAACCCCCCTTTATCGCAATTGACTCTTGCCTCCGTCACTATCGTACCTCACACTGGGAGAGAAGAGACAATAAAAAAAGGTTAAGGCTGGGGGGGGGGGGTGGAGAAGAAAGGAAGTTAACAAGGGGAAAGAAAGAATCAGTTTCTACGCTTTTCGTTTTGATGATTTTTTGCGGTTTACGAAACTCATTTCCTTCAATGACTTCTTGCACAGCTTGGCTGACTCTGGGTCACTGGATAGGCGGGCACGAATGGGGCATGTAAGAAGTTATTATAAAGCTCTGTTAGTCAGCAAGCACTAGCTAGCGCAAATGAACAAGAGGCATCTCCTGAACCACTCAGGCCGCCTCTCCCTCCCACTGCTGCTGCAAGAAAAATTCTAATTTGCCATTTATCAGCTCCCAGATCCTCCAAAATCTTGCCATAATCGCCCTGCAATTTTCCATAATCTTGACAAATTCTTAGCACTAATAACTAGCTGGTGCTTACTAGACTCCCTACTTGGGTTGTTTCGACAAAGATGTCTTCCAACCGGAAAACATGAGATTCCAGGGAGATGTCAACCTATAAAGCTAGCCAACTTCAAAATGGTGTTGGTGAAGCCATACCCATGGAGGGCCAACTACGGGAGGAGCTATGATATTATAGATTTTTCTGCATGGAACCCAAACTCATCTACGAGTAGTTTGCTGGGATCTGTGATTGGACCCCTACGGAGTTGGGGGGATGGCAGTGTGGTTCAGATTATTGGGTGGATGTGTGGGGAGTGGGGTAGTCGCCCGCGCCGGGGCTCTTATTATTGGCCCTGTGTGGGGCTCGCTTGTTGATCGGAGGGATGGCTGTGACCCCAAGCGGTCAATCCGACCCATGGCCCAGCTTTCAGGTCGTCAGTCTGGCTTAAATTACTTCCGGCCGCCAAAGCCTGTGGGGGCCCAGTAAACCGCTGGGTCGATGGATTAGGAAGCCCAGGCAAGTCCGCCAGATGCTTAGGAAAAGCCGACAGACATCCAATGAAACACAAGTTACTATACTGTACCACTCGAAACCTCGGTCAGTCTGACCGTACCCGAAGCCGGCCGGGTTCACTATATACGATACTTTAACTCTATGCTATTGCTACCGTTAGAGGGGCTTCCCCCCAAAAATAATTGAAGTCCGTGAGGCAAAGACACTTGGCCACACACCCATCAGGGAGCCAGTGATTCTGCAGGTTTCATCAGTCCATTGGAGAGATTATGGCGAGAATACCCAAGCGTGGTATCCTATATAGTACTATTTGGACTATAGGGATATGATATCACCCCCAAGCTCTCTTCTCTAATTTCCCGGTACCTTCCGTGCAATTCTAAATCATTCTCAAGTACAGTACACAATAGAAAGCTAGCGAACGGTTAGTTTAGGTTGACTTGCATTAACTGTTCACTAACTTCTTAGCGGGAACCTACACAGTATAATACCGAACGGACGAACCCGATCTGGGAAAGAGAATACAAACGATAGCAAGCTTCACTCATTCGCGGGAAAGATGGGCAATCGACACCTTCGCACAAACAAAGCAGAGGGCCGCCGGACTTGTGATCGCACTTATCCGATCAAACATGTTCGCACAAGCACAAGAAGGCTATAATAAAGAAAGAAAGAGAAAAAAGAGACCAATTAACATCGCGGCCATGTTCCCAAAAGCGCCCATCATCACCGTAAAGGCAGCTCGATCCTTTGGCTGCTTTCCACGTTCGATGTCCCCGCCCGATCGTCATATGATGATAGGTAAAGGAGGCAGGGGCGAGAGGCCCACCACAGACCTCCCCAGGACGGCGGTCCCCGCAAACAGTCGCTCTACTAACCCCATATATAGAAACCTAGCTAAAACTAACTAAGCCCAAAACACACAATTGAGAGCATTGCGGGGAAAACTGCCACTTTGACGTCCTCATGATATTATGATACTCATTTTTCCCAAATCTAGCCATCAGAGGTCATCCATGGTTTTGAAAACCTACTGTAAGAATTGGAATAACTAAGAGCGAGTGAGCCCCCGTATGTACCATACGGCCTAGAAACTGTGTGAGGTCTCAAATCTATGGCGGGCGAGGAACACCACATGTAGCATCAGCAGATGTGCTCCCTCAAAGTTTACCGGTAGAATGGCTCCTTGTGCTCCGAAAGTCACCTCCATGCACTCTCTCTCCAGCTGTTTCTGCAAGGAACCGTGTAACACCACCACAGTACTCGTACCTATCGGAGGCGACAGAATAACAAGGGCATTTCAGATAACCGCTTTCGGATACGCCTCGAGGGACATTGTAAACTTTTATCGCAATTTGCTTTATCACGCTGGACAGTGGAAAGAGAGGGCTACGGAGTTTCCAAGGGCTAGTATTAATAGTATCATATTATTTGGAAGGGTATGGGAATTTTGTGGACGCAGTTGCGGAAACCGACAGAGACTAGTGACGCTAGGACGTCCAGAATTTCCCTCTTTGGATTAAGGGGAAGAAAAAAACCACAGCCCCCCAGTCGAGACAAATAAAAAATTGACCTTACTAAGAGAGGCAACTCCAACGTCCTAGCAGTATCCCTCTCCCCAATTTAAAGGATTCCGGGCCTTCGGGTCAGGCATCTCACACTAAACTCCTCTTATCTAGGAATAGAAGCAAAAAATTCCAAACTTTGTATGTTTGTACAGTACAAACCAAAGAGACTATTTAAAAAAAAATTTGTACTATCTTGGTGAGAATGGTTGAGTATTGATATGTTTTCTCACCCCCATTTTCGGCGCATTATCAGGGTGCACAGTTATTCATCTCTTAGCCAGCATTGAGCGATAATACATGGCCGTCAGTGGAAACCCCTCCCCCCCTCCTTCCTTTCCCCCGTCACCGCGAACAGACTCGCGCCCACCGCATACACGTAGCCTACCAACGGACCCTCCCACCACAAAACACCACGACACCTTACCGTCCACACAACACCCCCCCCCCCAACAGGGCAATCGCGAAATCGCGAGGACGGACAAGAAAACCAAACCGCCAGTACAGAAGCGAACATACTTTACCGAATTCATTCCCAGAAAGAAACCTTGCGGCCAGAAAACCCAGCTTCAAAAGCTACAATTCGTGCGGGGTTTTCTACAAGAGTACATTACTAACTTCCCAGCAACAAGAGGTGCGAATGGGGGCCCGATGAGAAGAAGTGCTTCATGGCAACTTTTGTTTTCTAACCTGTTTTCGTTCAAGGTTCTTTGATGAAATATAGGTTTGTGTAGGATACTGTTTCGTTGGGCTCAGTCCTCGAATTAACCAATTGCCGTGAGAGCTCATGTATCTGACTCAGATTATGTGGGAGACTCCACTATAAGTTTAGGTTTAGGATCTTATCGTTCCGCCCAGACTTTTGTCGTTCGTCTTTGGGTAACTATTCATTGTTCTTCAGAGTGCGAATTGAATCATGAGGGAGTAGTATAACAAAAAAATTATGAAAAAAAAAGAATACACCCAAAGCTAACTACCGGTATCATACTCTAGTGCATACAATACCACTAGACCTATCATAAGTGTTCAAGTTGCGCTGCAAAGCCAAGCTTTCCCTCATCACCACAATAAAAAAACTTAATTGCTTATCTGATCAATCTCCCACCTTATCTCGCCTTTTACCCCTCTGACTTCTACTTCGGCGACGTCGCCCTCCTCTTCCTACCCCGTAGCTAGCTGTTTAATCCCGGAACGAGGCGAGAACCCCTCTCCCAGTGTTTTCCTTATAATCTCAGATCCGATTCCAGGATTCGATGAGCTCGTGAAGCTAGATGCAGCGTTAAGACGTAAACCCAAATCCCGACTAATTCCCCCGCCTTCGGTACAGTACCCGATCAGTTATGTCGACAACAGGGTTGAAACTAGGCTCCCTTGCAATTCGCACGCTAGCGAAGCCCATAGCAGTAGGTACCCCTATCTATCTATATCCATCATCTCAACCTTTTCACCCGTTTTATTTCAAAAGGAAGCAAGAGATGAATTAACACTATCCCTCCCAGAGTCGAATAAGAGCTCAAGCCCGCGACCACCCCCGCTTCAGGCGTCTATGCATAAACATAGCGCAGCAAATCCACCGCGTAGACATGCGTCTCCGCCTCGGTATCCTGCGGGACTCGGCCGCCATCGAGAAAGCCGACCAGGCTGAACGCGAATGGTATAAGAAGGAAGCCGCCAAGCGATCGAAGGAGCGAGAGGCAAAACGCCCCACCGCTACATCAAATATACCCCCGAACCTCCCGCTGCCCCCACGCTCGGTTGTGCATCATGTCACGGGCGGTGAGGCTGCTGCGGCGAGGGCGGGGAAGGAATTATCCAAGAAGCCGCCCAGGATTAGACCGCTCAGTGAGAATAAAGCGATTGAGAACGGCGCAAATTTCATCAGCGAGTTTTTCTTATTTAGCGTTGCTGGAGGTTTGATTCTCCTCGAGCAGATTCGGTCCAGGAGGAAGGAGGCGAGCCGGAGGGATATGGTTGCTGATCGGCTAGAGGGGCTCGAGGAGAGGAATTTAGTAGACGAGGAAAGGTTTAAGAGGCTCGAGGAACAGACAAGAGAGAGCGAAGATAGGGTATTGAAGCTCGAGGAGGAGAATTGGAAGTTGAAGGGCGGAAAGGGGAAGTTTCCTGGGAGAAAAATCAGTGAAGATAAAAGGGTTGCGGAAGAGAAAATGTTGGCTGAAAGGCCTATCCCCGTCAAGTTTGTCAAAGAGAAGGGATTCTGGTCCTGGATTTGGGGGCTCGGAAAAGAAAAGGTGGAGGAGGATATCAGAGAACCCCCGGGCAGTACCTTGGAAGCAACCGCGAGGCAGGCCCCCGCGAAAGACGACAGAGATGAAAAGCCCGGAGTGCTCTTTCTCTCCCAAATAATCTCAACAAACCCAACCAAAAAATAGAACAAGCGAAAAGCATAAATCCCCCCTCCGTTCCAACATACGTTAACTCTACTCGCTATAATTTTCCTATTTATTTATCAGATACATCAAATTCTGTACATAAAGGAAGAGGGAAGCCATATAGGGTACTTTTCTCATGTGCGAACTCGCCTCGACCACGAAACACTATGCAGTAGGTAATGGTTCCGAAGATTCTCAAAAGAACAGCCCCGCAAGAGGTACTTGTACAGTATGATACTGTAAGTGGGAAAGGTAGTTCGGGGTAGGGCTAGAACCCTAACAAGAAGAGTCGATTAATTCAGCGAAGGAGAAAGACGTGCCAGCTTAGGGGGGCTTCGTGCTTGCGAGGGAGGGGAAAAAGAGAAGCCCACGCGGCTGTAATTGTGCTTGTAGAGGGAAGGCTGCAGTGGCGATAACAGCAATGGCTAACAGCAGGCCCCTGTTCCTAACCTATCTCATCCCATAAAGCCAAAGCACAACTTAGGCCGGTACCGGTAACGACGAGAATAGTTCTGGCACACTTCTCTGCCACAAAGCATCATTATCTATCACTCGTACATCAGCTTATTGCGAAGGAAGATCTTTTAATACGGGAGGTTATCATATTATGATATTTGAATCTCCCAATCCACAAATTTATTTAGAATCTAAGCCCATCTACTACGGTTTTATTACCTTCCCCACCGCTCCGTAAAAATAAACACCAGGACACCCTTGAACGTCTCAGGATGAGCACAGCCTGAAACCCTTTTTTCAGGGACAGAGCAAAATACAATTCCCAATTTAGCACCCAGAAGAAAGTAGACGAACATAGTGAATTGAGACAGCAACAGAACAAAAATGCAAGTTTGTAGAAGGAGGAAAAGAAAATACCCCCTCTCGAAATATTCAAGGCCGTATGAACTCATCACAAGCTCACAACATGAATTCCCACACTTAAATGACACCCGCCACATCCCCTCATATCCCTCCCTCTCCTATTCCCTGAGACGATAGGCCACAGGTTGTGGATCATATTGCCTATACCCATTAGTCACCATTCGGCTGGGCTCTCGAACGACGACTTTCGAGCTGCAACAAATAGAAATCAGGGATAGCGAGATACTTACATTGGGGTTCTTCCCACTACGCTTACTTGCTTCAAACTTCTTAACCATTTCGTCCACCATTGCATCGTATTCCATCTGCTTAGAGTTTTTGGGCCTCTTTCTTCTACGGATCACCCCGGATTCCGTGACAGAGGCAGAGCCCTCCCTGACATGCTCCGGTTGAGCCAGAGCTTCTTCGTCAAAAAATTTGCGCTTTTCAGGGGAGTGGAAAACAGGATTGACGTTTGTGGGCGAAGCAGGCTTTCGAGTCTGCCCTTGTGAAGTTTGCGTGGCAAGATGGTCTCCACTAGCATCCGGAATGCCTGTCTGACCTTGAAACCTCAGCAAGAATGCTTCTGATCGTTTCTCAGTATCAGCTTTTTCGTCCTCGGATAAAGCTGAGTTCCCGACTCTCAACTCCTTCAGCTTTTCAGACTCCAGCGGGAGGTTCCCGATAGCGCCACCACCCGCAGTGCCTACCGAACCTATAGCAACACTTCTAGTTTGGCGTCTCCCACCCCGACGCCTCGAATATTCTTCGGTGTGTTCAGCGACTTCCTGCAAATGGTCCACCATAGCTTCTTCGATTTCTTTCTCTGCCTTCATTCTTGCTAGTCTTCGGGTCTGTTTTCTTCCAAGTGCTTCTCTCTCCATCTCTCTCTCTCCCTCATCGATCTCCTGGAAATAATCTAGTATGTTCGTCTCAGCCGCATCTTCCCAATGCTGAGCAGCCAGCCCCCGAGTTTCTCTTATCCCCTTGGCTTTTCGAAAGTGCTCCCGGGCCCTTTCCTCGAGGGCCTGAAGATGGTCTAAGGCAGCATTATCTACCGCTTCATCGAACATAATCCTGTTCCGATCCCTCTCTTGCCTTTTGCCCTTTCTCTTCCGGTTCTGCTCTTGCAATCTCTCGGCAACGCGTTGCAGATGATCAAATGCAATTTCATCCACCATATCTTCATCTCGTTCCCTCCCGAGAGCATGGGTTATTTTTTTCCCCAGTGTTTTCCTAAGATCTTGTCTCTCCCCCTCTGCAATATTTTGCTCATAATCTAGAGCTAAATCCTCAATTATGTCTTCAAAGTGAAGTCTGCTATTCTCCTTCCTCGCCTTTAATTCTCTCTTCCTTTCTTGCTCCTTTTCTTCAAGGTCAAAAATAGTGTCAAATATGAGCGAGTCTATAGCATTCTGAAGCTCTTCGTCCTGCTTCCTTTTTTCCTTCTCGAGATCCTTAAGACCAACCTCATGTTTCCAACAATCGAGCCTCGCCTTCTCCTCCTCAGGTGCGAGTGGTTTTGCCTTATCTCTTTTCCGCTCGGCTTGATCCCTCACACCCTGTTTCGGATCTGGTCTAGCCTCGGCCTTATCTTCTAGCTCCTCGAACCGTTCTTGTCCAAAGATATTCCGATCTGCAGCTTCATAGGCCCTGAAAAACTCGAGGTCTCTACCAGCAGCCTCATCACGAAGTTTCTGTTTAAGCCCAAATTTTCCTTTATTAAAACGCTTCCTCATGGAGTGTTCATCCTTTCCAGACTTCTGAACGAGTTTAACCTCTGTTGGGTCTATGTCGAAGTCTTCGTCGAGTTCCTCCCCAGCCAAAGTGCTTCCGGCAGCACCATCAAGATTTGGTTTTGCTCCGCCCTTGGTGCAAGCTTGAGAGCTATGATCATCAGAGGAAAACTCAAAGCGCGGACAAGCACAGCCTGTTTCTATGCAGTGCAAGATAGACTCAAGAGGATCGCGTGAGTCTATCTCTGCAAATACATCGGGTTGTTGCCTCATTATATAGCGGGAAGATGAAGGAGGGCTTGGTAGGTAGGTACAGTTAAATGGGCGGTGAGATGCAAGATGGTGGTCACCGTGCCTAGCGCTGGAAGAGAAATGGACTTTACAGGTATGACAGTTATAACGGTAAACTATCTTGTCGGGGCGCATTTTAGGGGTCCCCCAAGCAGGGGGTCGAGTCGACATGATTGGATACACAATGGCAATTATCGATCAAACAATAAATGCTGGTGAGGAGAGGAAAGTATCGTGTATGAGTATAGAAAAAAGTGATGGAGGTAATTCTAGCGGATTCCCAGGGAAGCGTAGACAGGAGGGGGGGGGGAAGCAAAGGTAAAGATAAAGGTGGAGGTAAATGTGAAGATGGAGGTAAAAGTGAAGGTGAGGGCGAGGGTGAGGGTGAGGGTGAGGGTGAGGGTGAAGGCGAGGGTGAAGGTGTTGTTTGCTTGAAAGTTATCGGACGTGCTAGCAGAGATGGGCCGCGTAATATGAGTTTAATATCATAGTTGGTTAGTTGCCCATAATTTACGCGACAGCCCCCAGGAAAAAACCAAGACTCAAAGAGCGAGCAGTTATATCAGTGAGAAAAATGGGGTTCGGTAGGTCAGGATAAACCGACCAATCATACTCCTATTTCCACAAACTCTCCTCCCCATCCGTTCTGGGTGCCTAGGATCTATCATGACTTTTATTCTCGAGGTCACTACACTATGATTAAAGGGCAGGAAGTTATCCAGTTTACCAAAGTCACCCACAGCCTTCCCCCCCAGATTTCTTGTCTTGCGCTGTAAGCAGTTGGTTGGTTCTCCACCTGCGAGGAATATTCTAATCACACATTGTCACTCGCTGATGAATTGGGACCGAATGATGAGTCTAAACAGTTCGGGGTACTGTACAATATAATGCAAATACAATGCAATACCAGATAGTGCTGTGAAGCAACCCAAATTTATCTTAGTAGAGGCTGGGAGCTAAGCCACGGCTGTAATAGTTATTAAAAATCGCTTAAAGAAAATTTAGGAATGTAAAATCAAAGCATAGGAACTGAGGGCAAAGGGCCTAGGGAATGGAACATTAGGAGAACGTTGAGCCTAACACTGATCTACTCACCGATCACACGGAGCTCAGTCTTATTGGACCCTACAGTGCCAATTTGCGCACAGCATTGGCTGGCGACCACACAACTAGGTGACTTATAACACTAGTCAGACACTGAGTCAAGGCCAAACCCTCATTTCTAAATATTCTACCATAGGTATTGGCCTTACTATAATGTATGATATAGAGAAACACAGAACGAGTGGGATGCTGGCCTCCTCCGTCGCACCAGGTTTTTTTTTTTTTTTCCTCCGGTTGCACACGCAGAACAGTAACAGTGCTAACTCGTGGCAATAGGTAACTTGAGATGAGCAGCCAATTTTGCTTATGGCCCACAGGTATGAATACTTTACTCTACCACGAATGCGATAAGCCATTGTTCTTACCTCGACCATGATTATCTGGAAATGCCGGGCAACCTTGGCCACCTGAGGAAAGATGGTGACCCCAAAGGGGAACTACAAGCCTGAAAGCCATGCTCCTGCTTCCACATTAACCCAATGGGACTCTTGATGGCACGATAACCCCAGTAGTGGAACACTATAACACAAGAAGCGCTGCGGGAGCAACAATATGGGGGAGCACAGAAAGGTGAATGTGTGCGGGTGAGAACTAGGGCATGGACGGATGTATAGAGTTAAGTTTGTGGAAGTTTTCTCTTATGATACTCAAAGAGCTGTTGGCTAGCAACCCTAAATAGAGCACACACCTCTGCACCTCTGACAGTCATCATAACTGACTCTTGCACTAAGCGATTCTTTCACCTCCATCAACTATAAAGACCGAAAACTACATCCCCCTAGAGCCCCTCCGATCTAGCACAGCCAAGCGAAGATGCTAATCAGCCTTATCCAACACACCAAGTGCGAGGAAGCGTAGCATGATCCGTCCAACCCAAAGGCCGGTCGAAATAACGGTATTGTGGGAACAGAAACGCAGCTACGTTTGTTTTTTTGCACAATACCCTCAATTGTGTGTCCTGGGTTTAGTTAGTTTCGAGCCTGTTTGGCATGTCACTGTAAAAAATACTCAGTATTTGCTGAAAATGCAGTATTCTTTAGAATAAGAATACTAAGTATGATATTTATAGAAATACTGGTGTTTGGCATGTCCATAAAAAAAAATCAACCTAACAGTAGACTGCTTTTTTAGTGTATAATAGTTAAAAATAAACTGAAGGATGGCAGGATTTACTTTACAGAGGCTAAAGTGACTAAGAACCATCCATTTCGAATAGATTTGCTTCAGCCTCTTATTACTGACTGGAATTTGGGTTGTATGATAGGTCATGATTTTTATCAAAATGGTATAAAAAAAAATTTATCATGAAACAATATTATGAATTTTTAACTATATTGACATAAATAAAGAAAAACAAAATGATAGCAAAAATTTACTCTACTCTAATACCTAATATCTTAGAATAATCTACATTTGGTTGTAATAAAATAATTCTTATACTTTAAAACAAACAAGTCTACAAAAAATATCACAGTAAAAAAAATATAGTAGAAAAAATTCTAAGGTATAAAAATACCATGGTATTTGTGTACAGTACCTGCCAAACACAGTGCTGTATATTTTTACATTCACTTCCAGAAATACTGAGTAAAAGTGAAAAATACTGAGTATTTCCAACGTGCCAAACAGGGCCTTAGTTAGGTTTCCATAAGGTTAGTAGAGGTGGCTCATCTGCCGAGTGTTTGTGGGGGCAACCGTCCTATAATTATATAATGGGTGCTTTCAACTCCCCTTCATTTCCCTTGTTGACCGTACTACTCTTATCATACGGCGGGAACGGGGATGGACACTTCCAGGAACGGGACCGCGGTGTTAGTTGATTGCTTTCTCCCTTCCTTCTTATTTTGCTCTTCATTGCTTGCGCCCGTGCGAGCCCGCTTGATTGAATACATGCGATCACGAACCTTGCAACCCCACTGCTTTGGTTTGTGCGAAGGCGTCGATTGACTGCCTTCTTGCGAGCGAGGAAAGCCTGCCCAGCAGTTGTGTTCCCTTGCCCGGCCTGGGTTCGCCCTCTCGGAGCCATCAGTCAAGATAAGTACAGTACAGTAACTTGCTTAATCACTACCGGTTAGGTTACTATCACACTCGAATACTCTATCAATGACCGACTTAGCGCCAAGATACTTTGTGGTTGTTTTGTTGCCCTAGCAACGGGATGTTGTGGCAAAAAGCAACAGTCGGGCGGTCCAAATTCATCTCCACATCACCTTCGCTTCTTGACCCCTAACACTTTCAACCGCAATCAACCAGATCCTGTCCTAGATCACTTTTTGTTTCGGATTCTGTCCGAAATTGATTCTAGAGTTGGTGGGTAACTTCCTATCTCTTCTACCGTCCTCTTGTTTTGTTTCTCTACTCTCTCGTGCTTCGTCGACATCCGAAGCCACAAGTACACCTAAGCACTTGTGAACCCAAATGGCCGCTTTACAAAAATCGGCACTATCTTCAATGGACCCAAACCTCCCTACCCGTCCTCTGGCCAGGAAACGATCGGCGAGAGCCACCAATCCATCTCCTCTACGAAAGCAGTCCGACTACCAACTTGTTGCCCCCCTGAAAACTGCACCGACTGTTGCTTCGAGGCCCCCACCAGCTCCCTCCAGTACTGCAAACCAGAAACAATTGGGTGATCCGAAAACCCCCAGAGTTGCAGTGAAAGACCGAAAGAAAAAGCTATTGTGTGCCACCCCACCACAGGTTCTGCAGGATACAAGAGGACGGGCGGAGTATGATCGTGGAAGACAGCTTGGTGAAGGTGGATTCGCAAGGTGTTTTCTGGTCCAGAATAAAGAAGGTGAACTATTCGCGGCAAAAACTGTCGCGAAGAAAAGTCTGCAAAACCAGAGAATGAAGGCCAAGGTCCATTCATATTTCCCTCATCAGAAAATGTTTATTAACGATTCATAGTTTTTCGGGGAGATTCAAGTTCATAAGACAATGATCCACCCAAATGTCGTCAAGTTTGTCGAGTGTTTCGAAGATAGTGACAACATCTACATGATTTTGGAACTGTGCCCAAATAAGTCATTAATGGATATGTTGCGAGCCCGTAAGCGATTTACCGAACCTGAAACAAGATTCTTCTTATTGCAACTCTTAGGTGCATTGAAATATATGCATGGAAAGAAAGTTATCCATCGCGATCTTAAACTCGGGAATATATTTTTGGACGCAGACATGAACGTCAAAATTGGTGACTTTGGGCTTGCAGCTTTGCTTATCAACGAAAACGATCGCAAGAGGACAATATGCGGGACACCAAATTACATTGCTCCAGAGGTTTTGTTTGGTAGTGGAAAGGAAGGGCAAGGACATAGCTTCGAGGTTGACCTCTGGGGAGTTGGTGTTATTATGTAGGTTTCCTGCAAGAAGGGATCTCCAAACATTACTAACTATGCTCAGGTATGCTATGCTCGTCGGGAAGCCTCCTTTCCAAGCTGGTGATGTAAATGTTATCTATCAGTACGTGCCCGACCTGGGCCAGAATAAAATGGAAGCCGTATCACTAACAACAAGTAGAAAAATTCGCCATAATACCTTCAGTTGGCCTGAGGAGGTGCCCGTTAGTTCAGCAGCAAAGCACCTAGTTCACTCAATTCTCAATCATGACCCCGATGCTAGGCCTACACTGGACGATATTGCCGACCATTATTTCTTCAAGTCTGGTTTTTTTCCGAGATCGATTCCAGTCGGCGCTGGCAAGCAACCACCAGTCTGGAGAGGCACTAGTGGAAAAAGCGTAGGAGCTGTTAGCACAAACAGGCAGGATTGGATAAAGAACTACGAAGAGGTTGCTCGCGAATGCGGTATTGGCGTCCGTTCAGATGGAAGGCCGGTTAGCGCTGTTGGAGATCATGCAGGCGAGAGTATGGAGCTTCTAAGTCTTCTACCTTCCAGGCCGTCATCAGTGTTGTCTGCTGGTGATGAAAACCAGCAGTTTGCGGCCGAAAAGCAAACAGTGAAAATAAAGCTCGAAGATGAGGTGAGGATGCAGAAGGAAGAAGATGCTTATATTCTACCAGAAACTTTAAGTCCGCGAGATAGCCATGCTAGAATGCGGGGCGCCAATACACTAAAGGGAAAGGCATCCAAATTGTGGGGTCCGACAAGAGGGACTGGACTTATCAGTGCTGGGCTAATGCCAGCGAGACATGCACCGGGACTACTTGCTTCACAAGTAACTAAGGTCACTGAAGCGGAAGAAGAATCCGATGATGGCTTCGAAGACCAGGAAGAGGAGAAACCGATAGCAAAGCCAGCCGCTCAACGTCTAAAAGCACAACCTATACGAAGAAGCACTGTTGTTACTTCCCCAGCTGCCAGGAAGAGCATGTTTCCTCTCCGCAGCCAAGCTGTGAAATCACATGCTGCGGAGTTGAGAACTGCGGGTCAACTGGAAGCCAATGAGCAATTTGTAAAGGCACCATCTACTGTAATGGCACTCAAACCTCAGGGAAGGCTGCAGAGTCGGCCATCACGGCCAATTTCTTCTTCATCAGCTAAGTCCCAATACGAACTTCCGCCATCGTCGCAGGAGTCTTTAATTTCAACGCGGTCCTCATCGCAACAGTCCTCGCAGCCTTCCTCGCAGTCTTCTTCGCAACCTTCTGAAGGCCCGATCATTCCGTTTGGCCCTAACCTGAGTTCCAAGATTGGTGTCCCTATTCGTTCAACCGCCACATCTACAGTACTCTCATCATTAAGATCCTTCATTAACAGCCTTGAGGCATTTGCCAGCTCGAGACTTCATACTCTATCTCCGATACCAGCCGCTACCATCGCAGCAGTGAAGTCTTCTCGCAGAGGTGAATCCAATAAGCATGTTTTTATCACAAAATGGGTAGATTACACCAATAAGTATGGGGTGGCATACATTCTCACAGACGGTACCTGCACAGCAATGTTCAATGATAACACCTCGTTTGTAGTAGATAGCATCAGTGGTGAAAGGGTCGAGTTCATTACTCAGTCATACATCAGTGATTCTTCGCAGGACACTGTATATCGAAGGCTTCAGACAAAGATGGAGGTCCTCAACGAGAAGAAGAGGACCAGCAAAGGACTTGCCAGGAAGATGCAGATGTGGAAGAGATTCAAAAACTACATGAAGTCGGATTTAGAGACTGTCGAGCAATGGTGTGTGGAAAGAGACTCTGTAATCAGGGAGCCAACAGTTGGCGGTGGTGACGATCCTGGAATGCTATTCGTTACCCATTATACAAGGCTGAAGAGATGTGCGCTCTTCCGCTTCTCTGATGGATCCTTCCAGGTTTGTTGCTCCAATAGTTAATATTTATATCTTGCTAACTTTCTGACACCTAGTTAAACTTTATCGATCATACGAAGCTCATCGTCTCCTCTGGTGGTCGAACAATCCGCATGATTACCAAAGCACACGAGCTCAATGTTATGTCCCTCGAAGATACCCACAAGGAAGTCTTCATCTCAAAGAACAAGGCGCTATTAGATTTCGGTATTAGAGAAAAACTAAATTACCTAACCGATATACTAAAGCTCTGGGCAGCTGATGGAAAGTTCCCAAGAAGCTACGACGTTAAGGAGGAGACCGGGATCACGGTTCTAGGGGAGTAAATTAGATTTATGTTTTTCCTTTTCTGCTCTCTCTACTTTCGCTATTTCTTTGTTCATCCACTTGGCGTTTGTTCACAGTATGGGTATATTTCTTGTTTTGTCTCTCTCCTCGGACGATTAATGTTTCCGTCTTTTTGTCGTATGGGAACACTTGGGAACGCTCGGGGATGTACTATTATCATGACTGTCGAGTTTTGTTTCTTTCCTTCTCGAAACTTCGTTTGTAAAGCATATTGATAAATTGAGCGTGCACACACCATTCCACCATGATGAGGCAAGCCGATGAGGTGGGAGATATGCAAGTCAGGACATGTCTATTCCTTACCTGTCCGAAAAGGCCCTCTATCGTGCCATGACAAGGTACAAGCATGGATCCTGCTATGTTGCGTGCGGATAAGATTCCGGCAATCAATTTACAATGGTATTTGGAGTGAGCAGGAGGGCTACTTTTCTGTAAATTATATGCCCTTAGTATGATGCCAAGATATAAAACATTTGGACCTCTCCTACCCCCGACATTACCAAAAATATACTACCATAAAGCCCAAACAACTAAGGCCCCTATCTCCATGTATGTTCTGAGGGTTTCTCTAATTTTCCTGTAGTTCTGCAGGTCTTTTGGGCAAGGAGAAAGAAAGGGTACCGTACTTCCAGAGTGATCACGACAGGTATCACGGGTAAGTGAACATTTGATACTGTTATCATAGTTCAATTAGGCCCTGTTCGGCATGTGCCAGCATAAATATATTGCGATATTTCATAAAAATGGTATCTACCCTAAATAAAATGCTATTTTTCTAGAAATATCATACAGTATTTGTGTTTGGCAGTGCCATATTTTTTCCATTATTGTCTCACCCACATGCATGTTTATCGTGTTAAAAAGGGCACAAACAAAGGGCCAGGGCTCAAGCCAACAGAACACATATGATATAACAGTATGATAATATCATAATCATCATATTATCATATCATAATAATACGGTATTATCATATCATACTGAGAATTTCTTTTGCTAACCCTATACCTAAAATGACTTTCAAAAAATATCGCAATTTAAAACAATATCACAATATCTGTAACAATGTCGTGACGGCCATGCTCCCATATATCATAGGGGGTCAATGTCGCCCCCTGCTCTTAGGTCTTGGGGAATATGCGCTGGGTTTAGTCGAGCAGATACCAGAGATCCCGAAGGTATCACCTTAAGGTAGAGGAGTTCGAGTGATTGTGCATGAAGCGAAAATCGCTGTGTTACCAACCCACCGGGAGTGAGTGTGACATGTGGATAGCAAGGATATGCCTAATGTTCGTTAAAAACAGAAAAAAGGTCTACGGCGCCCCATGAGTTAGATGTTGGGAATTACCCCTAGATACCGTCCTGCCCGAATACAGTATAATATCATACTATGGTTAAAGTTGGAACAAATTGGGATTGTTGAAATACCAGCTGTTGATACCGAAGCACGGTGACTTCCAGCGGTGTATCGTTGGGGGACTGAGCTCGATTACAGTATGCATAATTTAGCAGGAGTAATAGTCGGCGAACCGTTCGGAATAAGAGGGGCCCGATGAGCGTTGATTGGGCGGTTGGCTAGGATAATTCTATTGTTCGGCTCCTCGCAGGGCAATTTGTGCGGCTTGAATATACCTGGCTTGGCGCGCTAACCGTGTTCGGTTCGCGGACTTTTCACGCATTCATTTGGCGCAAAAACAGATTGAGCCCTAGAGAAGAGAGGGAAGAGGTGGCCCGTCTACTTTCCCACCCCCCAACACCCTGTCCTCACCTTCCCATCATCATCCCACCTCCCACCAAACCTTTAAAACACTCAACATCCTTCCTCTCCCCCAAACCATTCTTAGTGAGCGACTCGCTACTTCTTCCTAAGTCGAATCAGTATCGCGCTTTTCCTAGGTTTGCAGTGTTTGCTAGGGAGATTCCCCCGGGAACGCGAAAGGGATCCCCGTCTGTTCACCCATCTCTTGTCCATTTTTCTGTTCAAGAGGTGCGCTCCTTTTGCGCGGTCTATCTGGCCCCGCCAAACTTGTTTGTATCATTCAAGATACCCTCCCCGTTTCCTAGCTAACTTCCCGCGAAGACAAAGTTTCACCGCGGTCAAGTACAGTAATTATCACAGGGTTTCCCTATCATGCCCGGAAAAGACAGTTGGAACCCATCCCATCCCCCAGATCAACAGAAACAATCACCAAGCAACGGTCCTCAGGGACCTCCTCCGTTGCAGCAGCATAGGTCGTTACCGCCATATCAGTGAGTTCCTCCTTAGCCCGATACAGATGAAGACATTTTCCCGGCAAGAGCCGCTGACGTGCACAAACTGCAGGAACGGTCCAGGACAGCAGGCCCAGGGCGGTCCAGTCCTACCTCCGCCGCCTCTAAACCCGTCTGGATGTAAGTTGATGAAAATTGGAAACAATAAATTTCGACCCGCGTGATCAAGAATTTCAGTTCTGATTTCTATGCATTAGCTGCCTTTTACCACCCACCCTCTCAACCACTCCCTCTCCCCACACTCTCTGCTTCGCACCCGTCATATCCCTTGCCTGGAATGCAGCCAGCTCCCGGCGCATCCCCACACGGCCCCTCCCCTCCTGTTCCCGGAAGCAGCGCTAGCCCCCCACAACAACGTGATGCTCCTCAAGGTCCTCCACCCGGTCCTACTCAACCGGCCCAACAAGGTATGGCCCAATCTCAACGACCAGGTTTACAGGGTGCAGGCCCTCAACAGCCCTCAAATATTATGCAAACTTCTCCGGCTACTGGCCAAACCCAGATGCCACTTTTAACTACACAGGGACCCCATCCATCCCAGCAACAGCCCCAGCAGCAGCAACAGCAAGGGCCTATGGGGACCGTCCACCACCCAATGTCTAGTTTGACTGTCGGGCACCCCCAGCAAGCCGATTCCCGGCCCCCCCAGCACCAACCAGGCACCAACTCTGTAAGTCAAGCCCAGAGCCAAGCTCAACAGGCCGCGGCCTCGATGCCCCCATCCGCAGCCGGACCCGGCAGTGGGCCTGGGGGCCCCATTTTAAATGTAGGAGGCCCCCTACCAACCGCTCCTCCTTCCCGCCCCCTTCCCTTTGATATCTTGCCTTCCACTGCGGAGCGAGATTTCGACAGTCGCAGAGCCTCTTCTTCTTTGGGTTTTCAGGGTGCTCATGGTCATTTGAATGTAAAGGATGCCTTATCCTACTTGGATCAAGTAAAGTTTCAGTTCCAAGATCAACCAGATGTGTACAACAAGTTTCTGGATATCATGAAGGACTTTAAGAGTCAAACGTAAGTTTTAACCCCTTTATTTGCGAAAGTGAGGACCGAAACTAAACTTAAATATCTTGCATGGGCTCTAGAATCGACACACCCGGGGTTATTGACAGAGTTTCGACACTCTTCAGCGGTCATCCGAGCCTGATCCAGGGATTTAATACCTTCCTTCCCCCCGGATACAGGATCGAATGCTCTCAGGATCCACGAGATACTAAAATCACCGTCACGACTCCCTCGGGAATTCACCACGCTGCTTCGGGTGGCGAGGTCTCAATTGGAGGTGATAGGAGTGGGATGCAGTTGAATACTGCTCCATTGGCTGCTGTAAGTAGTGCCAACGGTCCTGGACAAGGTCAGCACTCAATATTCTATGGGCAACAGGTTAGTAGATGGGACACACCATATGCGCATGGGTTGTACGGCCCCCAGGGCGGGGTGGGTGGAGCGCAGCAGTCCCAACCCCAACAGCCGTCAGAGCCTCTGTCTGCCCGTCAGTTGCACCAACAACAGCAGCTCGTGCAAGCCCAAGTGGCGCAGCAACAAGCCCAACATCAGGCCAGTGTACAGCAGGGTGTAAGCCAGTTGCAATCCGCTGCAGCTCATACCAATGGCTCCGGTGTGAAAGGGCCCGTTGGGCTCGTGGTTGGAGGTCCTGGAACCCCTACAGCTGGAGTTAATGACCCTAAGTCTGGAAAGGGTCCAGTAGAATTTAACCACGCAATTAGCTATGTGAATAAGATAAAGGTATGTGGAGATGGCCAATCAAATCAATCTTGTATATCAATTTTGCTCACTGTTTGCTTCCAGAATCGATTCGCGCAACAACCAGATATATATAAGAACTTTTTAGAAATTCTTCAGACCTATCAACGGGAATCAAAACCCATCCAAGATGTTTATTCTCAAGTTACTCAATTGTTCCACTCGGCGCCGGACCTCTTAGAAGACTTTAAACAGTTTCTCCCCGAATCCGCTGCTCAGGCTCGTGCGGCAGCGGCGGCGAAAGCTGCTGCTGATGAGGCAGCCGGTCATACTGGGCATTTAGGCCCGAATGGGCCTCCTGGGCCTGGGGGGGCGCCTAGTGCATCAAGGCTACCTCCGGTGGGAAATTTTCCGCCTCCTCCTAGCGTTGGAAAGGAGAACAAGAAGAAGCGTGGTGCCCAAGGACTTAGCACTGTCCAGGAACCTAAGGCCGAGAATAACAGTGTGAACGGCACCTCAAACGCATCAAGAGGTAACAAGGTATGTGATACTGATACGGTCATTCTATGGTAATTTCGGGATTTGGCAAGGATTAACATCATTTGGCAGAGACATAAGGTCGGCCACCCTGCCAAACCTTCTGTTGCTGAACAACTGGTTGCCGTCTCGCCTACGTTAATACCTTTCCACCCCGAACCTCTTGGACCGCAACCACAGCCCATGGCGACCACTGAGGAGCTTGCGTTCTTTGATCGCGTTAAGAAGTTCATTGGAAACAAACAAACGTACAACGAATTTCTCAAGCTCCTGAATCTTTTTTCCCATGACCTAATTGCGAAAGATATGCTTGTCGATAAGGTATCTAACTTCATCAGTGGCAACAAGGAGCTGATGGACTGGTTCAAGAGATTTGTTGGCTACGATGGGAAAGCGGATGACTTAATCGACAACGCTCCCAGCACAGTCAATAAGGTTAGGTTGAATCTTTGTCGTGGGCTTGGCCCTAGTTATAGATTGCTGCCGAAACTGGTAAGTGTTTTACACTCCCGACAAAAACAAAATTTATCTAGCTAAATACATTTCAACCTCTAGGAAGCTCAAAAACCTTGCAGTGGTAGGGACGAGATGTGTTGGGAAGTCCTTAATGATCAATGGGCTTCTCACCCGACATGGGCTTCGGAGGATTCCGGGTTTGTTGCGCATAAGAAGAATCAGTACGAGGACATTCTTCACAGAATTGAGGAGGAGCGCCACGACTATGATTTCAATATCGAAGCCAATTCGAGGACTATACAGCTTCTTGAACCGATTGCCCAGCGAATAGCAAATATGACGCCAGAGGAGAAGGCGAATTTCCGCCTAACCCCCGGTCTGGGCGGACAAAGTAAAACAATATATCAGCGTATCATCAAAAAGGTCTACGATAAGGAAAAGGGGCTGGAGGTGATCGAAATGCTTCACAACAATCCGGTCGTAACTGTACCGATTGTATTGAAACGCCTCAAGTCAAAAGAAGAGGAGTGGAAGGCTGCCCAGAGGGAGTGGCAAAGGGTATGGCGTGATCAAACGGCCAAGGTGTTTTGGAAGAGTTTGGACCACCAGGGCATCACGGTTAAGGCGAATGATAAGAAAGCTTTCAGTACGAAAGCGTTGGTGAATGATATTCAGGCGAAGTACAAGTCACAGGATGTCAGACGCCAGAGCTCTACAACACCTATAGCCGAACATCAATTCACATACATGTTCGGAGACTTTGGCATCATCCTTGATGCTAGCCGTCTCTTAGCTGTTTCTTTGGAGCATAGCAACACCTTTAGCGCCAACGACCGCGAGAAGATTGACTATTTCATCAAGTCTTTTATCCCGCTGTTTTTCGGTATGAACTCAAGGGATGTTGAGGACACTGTCAACAGCATCGCACGTAAGTCACCCGACGATGATGGTGACGAAGGGTCGCCCGCGGCCGGAGAGGGTTCAACTCGAGCGGCGCGCCGCGGCAGACAGGACGACTTGCTCAAAGACGTTCTCAAGCGCGGCACTGGCAAGAATGGAAAGAGCTCCAGGAAAGATAAGGAAGGGAGTGTCGCCTCTCGCGGAAGCAAGGAGTCCACTCCGGAGGTGAACCAGAATGATAGCGACATTGAGATGGCACTTGATGGACCTTCGGATCGACCGATCAAAGAAGAACAGCATTGGATATCGAGGCCTACAAAGCACCTCCCAGATATGAAACCTGGCACTCCAGTATCCCATGCTGATGAAACATCACTTCCCGTCAAGAGAACCCTGTTCACCCTATATGCGAATACAACCATCTATTGTTTCTTCCGCACATTCCAAATACTTTGCAAACGTCTGTCGGACATTAAGGCCTGTGAAGAGGAAATTCGCAACGATGTTGCCATTCGAAGACAGCAGAAGGCAGCTCACGACCTGCACTTGCTGGGTTCCAGTAGTGTTCCTGGCTCCTCCAAAATGGAAGAGCTTTTCAGTGATACAAGCCCGAACGCGAATTACTACTCACAAGTCCTTGATCACTGCGAGAAGTTTATCGAAGCCGAACTCGACTCAAATACGTTTGAGGAAGGGCTTAGATCTGTCTATGTACAGAAGGGGTGGCAACTCTACACCATTGACAAGCTGTTGTTAGCCATTTTGAGGTTTATCCAGGTTATCGTGCCAAACGACACCAAAGAGAAGAGCTCTGACAAGGGCGGAAATGCCGATATCATCAGACTGTTCAAGTGTGATAGAGAGCGCAGAGAATTCACCAAAGAACGTGGTGAATACCAGGAGCTGATTAGTTATCGGAGAAGTATCGAGAAGATGCTCGCGCCTGAAGATAGTGTTTATCGAATCGACTGGGTAAGGAAAAATATATGTATTCCACCCGGCCGATTTTGTTGCTAATAATTGAACAGAACGAGGAAAACAAGGAAGCGGCCATCCGATATGTTCCAAGAAACGAAATGACGATTGCTAACGAACTCGATAAAGACGAGCGCTGGAATTACTACATCCAGACATATATGATGTGCGCACCGACAGAGGGCATTCCGTTGGGAAGATGTGACAAAGTGTTCTTAGCAAGAAATAGGCCTTCGGAGGACGACCTCCCGGAAGACGGCTCCCCTCGCGAGATGATTGGCAGCTCGGCAGCAGATGGCTTCTGCAACGAAGAGAACATGGAGATACGAATATGCGTGAACACATACCGCTTGTTCTTCGCGCAGAATACCGAAGACTTTATGGTGCAGAGGAGGTCCCAGCGGCTTGCTGGGGAGAGCAAGATGCAGGCTGTTTCGGGGAAACGGATTAATAAGTGGCACGACTTCCTGAGCAATGCTCCATGGATGCAGGGCATGTCCCAGGAGGAGGTCGAGAGGAAGAAGGCGGAATGGGAAGTTGCTAAGAAGAATGGACAGCCCACGGATGTCGTTATGGGAGGTGCTTGACCTGACGGTCTACCAGAAATCACATTAGCGGTGGTTGATCAGACTTGCCTGTTATATTATCTTTCTCTTTCTTCTCACTATTTTTTTGTTCGCTACTCCTATCACAGCGGCCGAAAAAATCGGGTTTCATGGGCGGCAGTGGCGATAGCGGCGCGGTACTTGGGTATAGCGGGGGAGGTTTTTATTTTCCGGGATCCTAACTTTTTCTACCGGTTTATCATGCTTTTTCTACTTGCTTTTTTATTCTCGTGAGTTGCTGCTTTGCTTTTTCTACCAAATGTTTCACTTCTCTCTTTTTCTTTTCTTTTCTCCCCCATGTGTCAACTTTGTCTTCTCTCATGACGGCTACTGCTGTTCGTTTTTGCTTGTCAGCCTTGGAACGTCAGTCGCTCTACCGCATCGCTCCACTGGTCTGCGGCGGGCACATGACTCGTCAACCCAGCCCAGTCTAGCCACCTTCCGAAGACCCAACGAAAACGGCAAAAAAAATAAAAAAAAATAAACCCCCTCCCTTTCTCTTCCTCCTCTCTTCCCAGAAAATAAGGCGTTGTGTTTTTGCTCAAGTTTGTCCCTACATTATCTTTTCCCTTCCTTCCTTTATTATTATTTTTCCCTCTCGCTTTTGTTTCGAATTCTGCTATTTTTTGTTTTTCCTCTACGGTACCGGTATTTGTACTTGCCGGCACTCTGAGCTCGAGCTCTATTGTCGAAGCTTTCTCCCTTTTTCTTTCACCTGTATATTAGAATTATTGTAGTATTCTCTTTCAAAAAAAAAAAATCGTGCTAGCTTGATTGATGTGATGCGTTTCATGTCCGGATATGGTACTTATATTCAAAGGAAGACCACTGGGGGGAACCTCGAATGGAGGGTCTAGATGCTCATCCGCAGCACCATATATAGACAGACAATCCGATATCTTCGGAACGGAGGCAGTGTTTATCAAAGAATTAGAGACTATTGATATGGTAAGGTAGGTGCACTGTAGTTACTGATACCATGCTACGCGCAGTATTGTTTGCACTCGTACAGTATGTATGTATGCAAGTGCCAGGGGAGATGTTTTTGAGCAAGACAGGGGTTATTTTGCTGGCCGCTGGCTTTATGCCTAGTACTTTACCGTACTTGTGCTCGAGTATACGTAGGATAGTATGTATGTGTGTAGTTGACTCGAGCTGGTATGAACACCAAGCTCCACCTACCTATCTACCTGTCTACCCATCTGTGAATAAATGAATGAGCACGCCATTCGAAATTACTACCTGTAGCCTACCATATTCTGTCGTACGGTGGGGTACGCTAGTCATAGATACTCGTATTGTATTGTGCGGGCAAGCGTAGCTCATGATACGAGTACCGGTACTGGTTGAAGGAAGGAAGGTAGAAAAACGCATTCCAATACGCATCGAAGTATAGACCGCCGTACTTCTCGGTCCGCAGGAGGAACTTGCTCACCGCGGCTCGACAACTCTTCCTACATTACCCACCTCCTCAAGGAGCTTACGGTGTTATTGTTCCTTTCAAAGATTTTCAGTGCCGGAATTATTTTCCCTATCCACAAATCTTGCTTCGAGTAGCTAGACTATGCAGTGCGGGTAGTATAGGGGAACCCCTATTATCAGCGGTGTCGTCGAGAGTGTTTGGGGTTGACGAACCCGGGGGGGATGTAGGTCATGGTGCCAGTCTAGCAGCTACATAGTAAAGTCAATCTCACAACTACCGGCATTGTTAGTCAGACTTTAGATATGGTGATAAACCTAACCTTAACTTCATCCTCCTCCCCCTCCCAACACCAGCCCTCACTCTCTCGTATCATATCATACCTATGATACCAGTACCGGTACTCGAGTAACTTACATTATTTCCCCGCGACAACTTGAATCCCACACCTGGATAACAGAACACGGTACCGCAATCTATTTTTAACCCGTATACACACATACATCACACACCGGTACAGTACTCGTACATACTCGTACATACATGCATACATATACATGCTGGAGTTAGGGACGGAAGAATAACTTGATAAAAAAGTGTGGGAAATTTTGTTTGTAATAGTGCAAATAACTTAATTAATACCCGATACCATACCGATATCGGATTGCGTTTATAGCATTACAACCACGGTATGCATAATGAATATTGTGCGGAGCTTACCTTACCTTTCTATTCTTCACACATGTTTTTCTTCCCAAATCACCTCTCTCTCTCCCCCCCCATTCCTCTTTCTCCCCAATCATGGCAGTGGGGTACCACGATCCACACAGGTACAAGGAAGAGCCAGCGAGCAAGGTGGGGGAGAGAGAACAAGACAAGACGGACGTGAACAAAAGTGGACCCGGAAAGGAGTGGGGAGGGGGGGTGAAAGGTGGAGGCACAAAATGCATGATGAACTGGATGGATGGACAGATGGAAACACCACCCCCCCATCTCACTCACTTCACCCACCCAATGAATCCGCGATGAACAACAATTGTTTCCCTACAAAAATTATTCAGTACTCGAGTACCGCTACCCACGTGAGAAGGGTTCTCTCCCACTCGGTCAACAGGACCGGCCAAGCCAAACACTTTCCCCACAGCGATGATAAGGTTAGCAGGTGTAGGAATATCATGCTCGAGCATCATACAACAGCTCCAACAACCGCGATCCCAGAGCCTCCTTCCACCCCACCACACACCCTCATCTACCGGTACTCGAGTACAGCAATCTGGGCACTCACCATGCACGACGTGTCCATACCATAACATGCCATACTATCATACAGCGTTATGATAAACAACCTTCCACCGGCGACCCACCTAGAATACCGGTACTAATCTGCACCTCGGCCAATTCAAAAAACACCATTGTTATTGTTATTGTTATTACCATTATTATTACTGTTACCGTCTATTTTTTCATAGTTGTGTTTTTTTTGTAACGGGTTTTTGTTATATATATACTCGATTCCCTGGTGCATGCCTGCCGTATTTGTATCTCCGGGAGAGAGTGGGGGGCGCCCAATATGGAAATTATGATAGGATTGACTAGTTATTCTATAATCGAGTACCGTATTATGTTTGATAATAATTATTATTGTGGTATCATACTTGGTTGTAAATATCGTCCCCGAACCCAGTTGCGAACATCGTGCCTATTGCCGCAGTTCACACAGCTATTGCTCGGTTTGCTTACCACAATAATTATGGGGAAAAATAATAATAATTTGCTACTCTCCTCTCTGCAGGAATTATGAAACAACTCCCACCACTTTCCCCCCTCCGCCCCCTCCGCCCCCTCACACTCACTCACACTCACCCTTTCCACTCCTCCATCCGACCCTCCACAACTTGCTATCCAACCATCCAATCCTATCCAACTGAACCCAACGGCAAGAGGGCGACCCTAACACAACCCTAAAAAAGAAAATAACAGAGAAAGGAAAGTGGAAGAAAAGGGGGAAGGTCAATAGGAAAAAGAAAGAAAGAGAGAAAGAAAAGGGTCACATAGAGAGGGACACTGGGAGAAAGTGCAGAGAAAGGGAAAGGAGGGAAAAAAAAAGGGAAAAAAAAGCAAAATTTCCAACTATCGCATGTCTCTCACTAATCCGTCAAATCTCGATAAATTTGAAAATAGTAACGGCTGCAAACACGATAGCCAAGGATCCGCCGTCCGTCGTTGCGGCGGAAGAAGGAGTCCACAGGGACAGGTTCAGGAAAGTCGATTCGAAGGGGAAGTGATTGGCTCTACCGACGGCTATCCTGCGAGTAGGAACGCTGCCAGTAGCCTTCCCCACACCGCAGGCCCCGACTTGACCAATTCCTCACCCTCGTCCTCGTTAGCTCCCTCGCCCATTCGGCCAGTTGCGCATGTTCTCGACCACTCTTCCACCCTCATTCCTTCTCCAAAAGCGGACGCTACCATAACTTCCGATCCACAAATGTCCTCGTCGGATTTTGACGGCAGGTCCCAAGAGGGGTGTGGCGGGGGTGGGAGTGGTATCGCCGGCGGTCGGGATCGGTTGGCTCCCTCGCTCGCCAGCCAAAGGTCTCAGCGGCCCCTGGGAGGGTCCAGCGCTCCCTCCTCCACTAATCCCCCGCTACCCCCGTTCCATATGGATTACTGCAGTACTCGTAGTCAATCATATGCAGCCTCAAGCCACAACTGCGATCCCAATTCCCATCAAGACCATCACCAGCATCAACATCAGAATCAGCAGCGGCAACAGCAGCAACAGCAACAAATTGACCTGTCAACTGGGCGAGCCCTTTCTGAAACGGAAGTTCTGCCGGCCGCTTCTCCACGGGACGCTCCAGCTTCTAGCGATGATCACCACCACCACCATCGCCGCCATTGCAGTGGTGTCTCTGCGCAACAGCAGGGTATTGCATCCACTGCCGTGGCTGACCAAGATTACCTTCCCCTCCAGTCAATACCGAGTAGCTGGAACAAGAGTAGCCCATCCCCTGCCCCATCTTTCGGATATTCTTTCAGCAGTACCTCCAGTTCCAACTTTTCTTCTGAAACCGAATTCGGCGGCGCCCCAATTACTCCCGAGGACCTGGACGCCTTAACTGGTGGGAACAAACACCCGTCTTCTCCCCCCGAACACAACCAGAGCCCCCCGGACCAGGAGGATTGCGAGGAAGATTCTGACGGAGGCGTTGACGTGGATCTATTCGACTGCGATATGGAGTCCATTGAGGTTACCCGTTCGCCACTACCCTTGCCGCCAACGCTACATGTTCCGAATCCTATTGATGAAGACGAGGAGGACTTCTCGCCGAGCAACCTCGTTACCAGACCTCCATCTCCTGTTGGCGGAGGAGCCGCTTTCCTAGATTTCTTTTCTTCTTCTCCCTCGTCAACCGATCCATCCACCCATGAGGGCCCTTCGGATAATGGATCTGAAAACGCCAATGACGATGAAGCCCCGGACGACGACCCCGTCTTTCTAATGCAGCTGGACCCTCCGCTGGAGGAATTTGGCTCTGTGCAAGATCATTCGTCGCCGCCTGCCGCTATCTACTCTGACAGTTACGTACACTCCGGGGCTTTTGGCGTTCATGGGTCTATGATGGATCCGCTGTCCGAGATTCTGGTTACGAGGAGCTTCGAAGGACAGCAGGAGGGGTCCACAATGGAAGATGAAGCTTTGGAGTCGGAAGCTAGCCAAACTCCGGGCTGGAACGAGAGTATGCCATCTCAGTCTCCCCAGACTCCTCCAACAGCAGCAACGGCTGTACCTCCTTCGCCATTCGCCACTCATGTGACGGTGTCAAGAGAGTTTCCAGCGGCTGCTGGTGTTGGAGAAGTCTCCCCCGCATTACATTCACCACCTCCATCCCCTCGCCCCCCTATAGCTCATGATGGCTTTAACCCCTTCACAAACTACACACCCACACCTCCCCCCCTTTCCCCTTCACTCACCCCCTTTGCCATTGAATTCCCGCTCCATTTCTCCGCAACGTACCTGTCCCTTCCACCCGTCGTTCTGGACGGCGGGATATTCGCTGAAGATGAAGAAATTGAGGGCGTAACTGATCACACGTTTGAACAAAACCTGCCCCTTGAAGACATTGAAAACTACAACTACGATTTTGCAAAGTTTTGTCTTCACGCCTACTACCGGTATAGAATGAACCCGGCACGCTATCAGAAATTATCGGTAGCAGCCGCAGACGTCAAGAAACTGCCACGACCGAGAGAGATTACAAGACGGGATGTTGAGAGAGATGGTTGCGATATTCAGGCGATTCCTTGGCAGAAACTAGGGATCACGGTTGATGTTGCCAGGGGTGTTCGACGGAAGGAATATATCAACTATAGGAACGAGAAAGATGTTGAGCCAGAGCAACCGGTAAGTCGTTTGTCCTCTCTGCTCTCTTTCTCCCTTTCCTTTCCTTTCCTAGGCACTGCTTTTTTTCTTCTTCTTGATTTTACCGGGGGGGGGAGCTTCACTTGGCAAATGAGTTGCTTCCGGCAGACATCGGATGTAATGTTTCGGCTTGCAGATCTACGGATACTTTAATCGAACATCCTACTTCTGCATATAGCCCCCACAAGCCTGTCCCACATTGCATTCTGCCCTTATTTTTTTTTTTTGGGGGGGGGGTTTCATTCACGATACCGGTATGCTGATCGGGATTAATAGCCTAGTATACCGGCAAATCGCCAATTTTATAAATTTCGAAGGATGGACATGGAGCAGAAGCCCCGCCTGATACACTTCCAGCTGCGCAATCTACTAGGAGTGGTGTCCAGAAGCGATGTTTTCTACGCTGGTAATGCGAAGGTTCTCCGGACAAATCCGCTAACAGGATCGACGGTGACTACTATGGATCTATCGTACCCGGACTCCTGGAGCGGGAATCAAATCCGAATATCAACATTGAGTGCCTGTGCCGGTCAGTCTGGTGTAGTGATCGCAGGCTGCTTTCATGGGGAATATGCTATGAAACCGCTCTTTGCCCAGGCATCCGCGAAACCCATCACGGGGATTGTGACGAAGAATGAGAGTGGCATAACAAACCACGTTCAGATTGTCCGAAACAGACACAACAACACACCAAATGCCGTCTTCTCATCAAACGATTGCCACGTGCGTGTCCTTGACTGTGAGACTCTAGCTTTCAACACTCAACACGAATATGACTGGCCGGTGAACTGCAGCGTTACGAGCCCAGACTCGCGCTTGCGCGTCGTGGTAGGGGATCATACAGACGTGCTTATCTGCGACGCCGAGCGCGGGAGCACACAGTTTGTCCTCCCAGGACACAGAGACTACGGTTTCGCTGCGGCCTGGAGCGACGACGGGCACACTATTGCCACTGGGAACCAGGACGAAACGGTACGTATCTGGGATTCCAGAAAACTTAATGAGACTTTGAAGGTGCTCCCTGCGAAAATGGCCGGCGTGAGAGCCCTGCGCTTCTCCCCGCTCGGATACGGTGGCAAGAGAGTCCTTGCAATGGCTGAACCCGCCGACATTGTGCAGATCGTGGACGCAACGTCCTGGGACTCTATGCAACAATTGGAATTCTGGGGCGAGGTTGGAGGAATCGAGTTTGCGCCTACCGGGGAAGAATTTTTTATTGCTAACGCGGATAAGTCCGTTGGGGGCCTTATGGAGTTTGAGAGGTGTAAGGGGCGCGCTTACTATCAGGAGTACCCGGAAGGCAATAGTGGTAGGGAAGTGCTTTGCTGGGAGGATGCTATGGATGAGGAGGGGGATATGAATGGGCCCGGGAGGAGAGGCAGAGGGAGGTATTATGCTTCAAGGAAGTATCGGAGGTTGGGGTATGGGATGGGGGAGGGGGTGTTTGTTTGAGTTGATGCTCTTTCGATTTCTTCCATTTTTCCTACCCATCCATTGAGCCCTTTTTTCATTCTAGCGGTTCGTTACGAGTAACATAATATCTGACGGATGGAAAGCGGAGGAGGAGCACAGTAGCTGTTGCTTCATTCTCTCTATATCTCTGTCTGATTGTCTGTTCGTGTGCTTACCTTCCTCTTCCTTGCCTTACTTTTCCAAACACATACAGCCCCATTCCACTCACCTTGCCCCATTCTACACAGGCGCAATATGTAATAACCACCACCTCCCCCTCCTTCCTTTCCTTTCCCTTCCTTTCTTCTTTTTGCCTTCACCATCACCATCACCACCATCACCATCATCAATCAACACTAGGGGGCTATCTGATTTTATCATCATAACGTTTGTCGCGAGTCATGATTGTCTTTTTTCTTCTTTCATTACCCTTTTTTCTTGGCTTTTGTCCTCTCGTCTGTCCTGTCTACTTGTGCACGCTACGTTGCGCTACTCGTCATTGCGTGGGAAGTTGGCTTTTTGCTTGTCCTATTTTGGATTTTGGATTTTTTTTTTCGGAGGGTCGGCGTATTTGTTGCTAGGGTGGGTATGTCGGTATTATGTGAGGTACGGGAATGAACAAGATGATGAAGAGTTGCCAAGTGGGAAAGGGGGATAATGTGTTCTTTAAGGCTTGTCAGATGCTAGTGCTCGAGTGGTTTTCCTAGGGAAGGAGTGGTTGAGAGAGAAAGAAAGAAAGAAAGAAAGAAGAGATTGAATGTTAAGCTAGGTTGAGCACACATGATATTTATCATACCTGCTCCGACGCCAATTCCTTGCCCTAGATCCGCCAGACCTGCGGGAGAGAGGAGGGGGGGGGGATTCTGGCATGTGCGCTCACAGGATATAGATCCAGTTTACCGCGTCGTGCCCATTCAATTCGATCCCTCAATCGGTGTGCAGCTAGACTATCATTCTCATGAGCTACGGTACGACAATCCGCACCGGGCCATAGCGGCATTCGCCTCGCCCCGGCATCGTAGTGTGTAGTAGTCTACCTCTTGGGCAATTCAGCCCAGTGAGCTACATCAAACCTGATGCCTGAATTCAATTAAAAGGTGTGAAACGTAGATACCGAAGTTTACCCCGTGAAATCTCGTGAAATCTTGTGAAATCTTGTGAAATCTTACCTATAACCCACCTTCCCCACCAATAATAACTTTAGGGCACGTATTGCCACCATTGGTTTTTTCAATGTCAAAACGTGAGTCCCAACAAGGAACTACAGTACAACAATTGCAAGTTGGCGGTTTGGGCCAAGAGCGAAGTGGTGGTGGTGCGGTCTGTTTGGTCGCGGGTACAGTACAGCAAAATGGTGGGAATTGATGTTTCGATTTTAGGATACAGTACTGTACTTGTAGCAGGGGGGCACTTGCTTGAGGCGATCTTTTTTTATAGCAGACTACACTATATAGGCAACCCCCACACAACGGTCTTTAGACTTCCAAGCTAGCCTCGTTCACGGGTCCACTGGAGCACGGGGAGGAGGGAGAGAGAGCTGGGTTAAGGGATTTCCATCACTTACAGTACAGGGTGTGTGCAGAAGGGAATATCGGTCAGGACAATAATATTGTACACACTGTAAGTTACGTTACAAGTGCGAGTACGAGTACTGTATGACACATTGGAAAAGGGCTCGGTTTTTTCTTTTAAGCTCGTCATTGCAAAAAAATACCCGGCGTGCCCTTGATAATATAGTAGTAGATTCCGCGTACCGTATCATACAAAAATAAATGGGCAATCGCACCCATAATATACTATACCGTAGGCAGTCACCGCAGTTTTTTTGGAACCTGAATTCTAGAAATATTGGCATATAGACGAGATTTAATTTAATTTGCGAATTCTTCATCGAATATGATACTTGCCAAGAAATTTTTTTCTTCTTTTTTTCTCCTTTCCAGATTTGGTGAGTTGTTGGGTGGTTGGTGGTGGTGGGTGATTCGATGATGAAATGAAATGTTGTATAAATTCGTGCAGTAACTAATTGTCCGTCGGGGTGGTGGTGTTTGCTGTTTATATATTATTATACTGTATATATATTCGGGGGATATCGCAAAATGTTGCATGCATTATAATTATATAAAGCACGGTTGGGAAGTTTTTCTCACTCAACCTGGAAGAACCGGCGCTGGAAATTGGTCCATGCTGGGTAAGTTATGTTTGAGATATCAGTAACTGGACCAAAAACCACATATATATATCATAGCATTTCTCAGGCTTCGATATCAAGCCCTCATATAATATCCTAGATTTTATTATAGGCCCCAGCACGCACACACAAGTTTCCCATCTCAACGGTCGCGGCGACCGGCCTTTCCCAGACATTATACATTCACTCACTCACTCACTCACTCACTCGATGAAATTTCGAAGTCGACCCCTTATAACATCTCTCGTATCGCCGTCAGAACGGAACGATAACGTAACGCCATGAGCTGATATATACAAATTTCTTAGTCCAGCGCAGCCATCATTCCAGACAAGCCGGGACGCTGTAAGAGTGAGAAGTTGTGATGGGTATGCTGCGCAGTTCATCGCTAATACCCCTTCCCGCCGGGACACAGGTTAAGCGTGAGATGTTCGAACTCACTCCTCGCCGGGTCCCCGTGGGAAGCGGGGGTGGGGGGGTTAAGTGCGCTTATAAGATCACCCTATCGCTCGCTCATGCACAGGTTTAGTTTTTTTCCTTCTTTTTCTGATAGTGTAGACAGACTACCGTAGCCGTGATTATGGTATACCAACCCTACAACCCACCGCTCTTTTACCATCGGAATGTCATAATATTATCATAACTATCATACTCCGTTGGTTGTACACGCCGACGGGGGTCTATCGCCTTCACTATAACCGCACAGTACAGTACACCCAAACCTCCGGTCTCTCATTTTGATATGTCCGTCCCCTTGCAGTCGGAACCTATTGTCCATAGTACCATACGGTTTTCTGCATACATAATATTTACCGGGACTCGGTGTATCGTATTGGTTTGGTCGATATCTGCTTGGATAACTTTGTAGGTGGTACGTGCCAGCGGTATAACTATAGTAACTCTACTGGTGGGGTAGCGGAAGGGGTGTAGGTGGGAGTTTTGGTACTCGTAGATTGTATCTTGTGTTTATCATACTCTGGGGTATGTTTCTACGCGTGGTACCTACTACATACACGAGTGATACTCCGGGAGGTGGAAAGTCGGCTCGACGAACCATCCATCACCATCACCCGCCAACACAACGGAACAATACCACCAGCGTGTATCATACATCAACAGTATCACATACATGTAAATTCCTTAGCCCATCCTCTATCCCCCCAAAGCCTACACAACCAACCCAGACATAAGGCACGCATATAAAAACTAACAGAACCACAAGCCAAACCCATCCAAACCCCCCCCACCCCACTAACCAACCAACCAGCAGGTCAACACCGACGCAACCTAAACCAAATCATCCTCTTCCCCCTCTAAGTCCAAGCACCCAAAGCAGAAGCCACGCCCACAGCATTTATGCGCCTTCCCTGCTGTTCCCCCTTCCGCACTCTCCCTGTCAACAATAATCCCTTTCTCCCGGCGCAGGCCACCCCTTTCAATAGGACTACTTCCACCATTACTGAGTTCGTCACCGCCCCCCCCGCTGCCAAACTTCAAAAAGCTCCTCCCGGATAACTTTTGTCGTTTCCTAGCATCGGTGGTCCAGCCAATGGTAGCGCTGGCGGCTGATGAGCTACGCTTTCGTTTCGGTGGTGCCGGTGTCAAGAATGGCTGTGGCCTCGCCACCGTGGCAGTAGGGATAGACCGGGTAGTGGTAGTGTTGGTTGTAGTGGCAGGGGTGGTAGATGCCGAGCGCCCTTTCTTCTTGGCTTGGTGTTTGGTAGTGGTGGCGGCAGATGTGGGCTTGGGTTTAGGTGGGAGGGGGAGGGTGGGAGGTAGGCGCATCGCTGAGCTGTGGAATTTGGCGGGCGTGCCGTCAGGATGCACGTCGTTCCAGATCGGAGAGTAGAAGGGATCCGAAGCAGGGGGTGGGGGGGCCCACGGATTTGTATTTGAGATTGGAGTTCCCTGCGCGAGGGGGGTTTTAACGATAGCAGGTACTGATGGGGTGGAAACTTTTGCTTTCTCTTTTGCTTTTTGCTTGGGTGTTTTTGTGGTAGTGGTGGTGGCGGGCGCCGGGGTACTGGTGGTGATGATATCTGGTGATTCTTGCCTTTTAACTTCTGGTTGTTGTTGCTGCTGATTTCCTGTCGGTCTTGGAGTGCCCGCGATACTGGTGGTAGGTGATGGTAACCTCTTGACTTCGCCCTTATGTTTGATGTTCCGCGTTGGTGTAGCGGTCGCAATAGTCGTACTAGTAGTACCCGGCGTACGATCCAAAGACCCCAATCCTGGGCTCGCCCCCTCACCATTGCCCTCCCATCTCTGCTTCGGTGTAACCGATGCCTGTGCAGATGCCATCCTGGGACTAACCAAGCCGACAACCACAACTTTCTTCTTCCCCTTCCCCCACTTCGCTAACGGCTTTCCGCGCCCAGTGTGTGTCGGTGTATCAGCGTCGATATCCCCTTCTAATGAATCCACAACAGGCACAGGCATCGGTAAACAGGGTGATGACTCTGTAATTCCACCACCATCAGGGGCAAACCCACCCCTGAGCCTCAGCACCTCGTTCCATAATTCCATCCGCTTACTAAACGAAGCAATGCCTAACTACCTCATCCATCCACCTGTCAGTCTTCCAAGCTAAAAGAAACCAGAAGCAAAGAGGAGAAAAGTTTACAATCTCTTTCAAGTCGTCAAACCTCAACCTCCCGAGTAAATGCCCTCCCGTAACTCCAGCACCCACCACCCGCTTGCGCAAGTCCACCACTTCATCTAGCGAAAGTTCAATCAGCGCGCACATCCACTCTGAGACGTCTTCCGCAAGCCAATCCTTCGGATCCGGAGCCCTCACCCTCGATAACGGAAGAGGTAAAGGCAATGTCTCAGGAGGACTCGATCGCGGCGCCTTCGCTGGCGTAGAAAAAATACCCCCTACCCCACCGCCGCCGCCGCCGCCGCCGCCGCAGCTCCGACAAAAGCTATCATCAAGCTCATCCCTATCTTTACACTCTAAACATTCCTCATCAATCCACTCCCCCTCCTCCCCCTGCCCAGCCTCTAAACTCACAATTCCCTCCCAATCAAACCCCTCCCCACCACCACCACCACTCCGCAAACCCCTCAAATGCCCATTGTCAACAACAACCTCGCCAGTCAATGTATCAATCTCATCTGCCACGCCGTCAAAGTCCTGCGAGTAGCGCTCGAATATGCTTTCCCAGGCGTCCTTGAGGCGGGATTGACTAGCGAGGCGCTGGGTTGCTAGGTGTGCTTCTGCCGCCGTACGCTCCGCGGGAGTCAGTGGTGGGGGAGCAGGTGCTTTCATGCGGAGTTTGGGTTTGCGGGGGCGTGGCGGCGGTGGTGGTGGGGGAGAGTGTATTGGTGACATTTCTTTCTTCTTTCCAGGCGGCAGGTGGCTGGCTGGGTTTGCTTGTTTTGTGGTGGTGATGGTTTTTTGTTTGTTCACTTTTGGATAGTCAGGAGAGGTGAGCAAGATAAAAGTTGGTTGTGGAAGAGTTGGGAGCTGGGGGGCGGTGGTGGTGAGGCTTATGATGGAATTTTGTGCGACGCGTCGTTGTGGTTATTGTTTCTAGCTTGGTGTCTTCTTATCATATCCCTTGGCGAGCACAGGACATCCCTTGCCTACCCCTGCCAGAGCCCGGACCTGACTTAACGAGTCATGTCCGCTCACTCGGTAAAAGTTGGGAGATTTGTGCGAAATCACCTTTTAGGGCAGTCTATGATACCAATTGATAAGGACCGGAGCTTTCATCACAACTCACTTAGATTGATGTACCACGATAATGGTGTGATAAGAGTAATGCTCGAGTAAGAAGATGCAAGTATGGTAAAATAGCATCCAAATCTTCAGCCAATCCTCGAATCCCAGATTAGTAAGCCTCACTAAATAAGTGGTATTGGGGGGAGTTACTCGTATGATATGATAGAGCATTCCACAATCACACCAAACAGCTACAGCTTCAACCAGAATCCAACTAGACTCCAAACCTTCGAACATTCGACGACCAGATAAACCCGCTTAGAGAATCCCCCCCATCTATCATAATATTATCAAACAAACTTAACTAGCTAGCTAACACCCCCTCCCCCCAAACTCCCAAACTTAATAGACGAAGAAACAAACAAACGAGAATAAAAATAATAAAAGATCTTATAGTCAATGCGAGTAAAGTATGGAGACCACAATCGTTGGTGAGGAGAATGGGGGGGAAACCTAGACTTGATGATAATTAGGAAAATCGTGAGTGTGATATATACCCTTCTCTTGCACTGCCATACGTTATATCCTGTTCGCCCGTTCATCCAATTAACCAATTAATCAAGCAAGCAAGAAAAAAATCCCCAAAGAACCCAGGCACCATTCACACAGAAAAGTTGGTTTTTTCGCAAAGGAAAGAGGAAAGAGAAGAGGGATTTAGAGAGAAATGATAGGAAACCGAGAAACTAAAAATATCTAGCCTAACCTAACCTGCTATAAAGCATTCAAGAGATGAGATAAGAGAGAAATATAAAGGCGAGAAGAGAAAAATAAGGTAGAAGTCACTAGGGTATCAAAGTTAGCACACGACTCAACTATTCTCCCCACCCTCATCTTCCTCCATATTCCCCCTTTCATGCTTCCTCTGCTCTTTAAGCGCCTTAAGTTTCACTCCCATAAACTCCATGGCGTCGCCAAGGCCCGCAAGCATCCTATCGAGTTCATCCGTAACGCGCCGATCGTCGGCGTCCAAAGACATTACAGCCAGGTTCAGGGGTTCCATGGTCGGGAATTCAGTTGCGTCGACAAGGGTAGGTTGCATTTGCTCACTGCGGGGGATACCCGAGACGCCGATTCCCTGTATGGAGGAGAAGGAGTGCTGCGGGGTGTGCGACGGGTAAGTCGGGCGGGAAGGCGATGGTGGGAGTATTCCGTTTGAGACACCGTTCCCATTGTGGTGAGGATTGCCGGGTAGGTCAAGATTCAGATGGTTTGGCCTATTGGAATTGGCTTTGATCGGGGGTTTCTGAAGGCCTCTGCCTGTGATATCCTGTGAACGGGACTTACCGTGAGGTGGAGTCGAGTCTGCACTGCGGAGCTTTCCATGCGGCGAGCTGTTGATGATAGGAAGAGGAGGCGCACTAGTTCCCGGGCTACTCCCTTCGGCCGATTTCGGTGGGGGGTGACGAGATTTTAGCCCATTCTGCCCCATCAAGTTTTGCTGATAATTGCCGGGACGAGGAGGGGAAGACGGGGCGGATGCTGCCGTGGAAGGTCTCCTAGGAGAAGCATCGCGATTTTGACCATCGGGAGTCGGCGACGGAGTCGATAATCCGGTCGGGCGCAGAACCGATGCCCCAACAGAATCGGCCCTGTGAGGTCTCGTGCGAGCCATTGGTATACGGTCCGAAGAAGCCATCGGAACAAGTGGTGGAGGTGTTGGTGCAGAAGTTGGTGCGACTGGAGGTGCAGGTGGAGGAGGGGCAGCAGCGGCGGCGGCTGCTTTTGCCTGCGCTTGACGAATAATCTCTTCGTCCGAGGGCATATAAGGCATGATGATTTGGCCAATAGGGCTGTTAGACCTATTATCGTGAAGACGCATCCCGTTGCCGTCAAAGGAAGGTATTGATATCATGTTGTTTTCCGGGGTTCCGGAACGAGTACTTGAACCGCTCCTAAACTGCAAATCCGATGTTGGACCCAGCGCCCCATATCCTTTCTTTTGACCATTCTGCTGCTGTCTTTGTTGTTGCGCCTCCTCTTCGGGACTTCGGAAAAGTCGGGAAAGGCCCTCTCCAGCTCTCTGCCGGGCAGCATCAGAGATAGGTGGACTCATATGGTGGGGTCTCAGAGTGGAAACATTAGAAACCGAGCCAATTCCCTCTTGCATGAATTCTGCCACTCCCGAAAGTCTGGACTTTACTGTATCGAAGTCCCACCCGGGTTCACTGGTCAAAATAGCATTCAAGTGATCCATGTCGTTCTGTAGCGTAGCTTGCCACATAGAGTCTCGAACGCCGCCCCTACTCGCCCAATAATCATACCGAACAATAAGCTCCCTCATGGTGGAAGTAGGTAGTCTAGCAGCCTTCACTAGCTTGGAGCGTAAAAGCTCATCCACGGTAGCTCTCTCCTCCGGAACCTCATTCAAACACAAAGCCACAAACTCCCTCAACTGGTTCGACCAATTTCCGCCCTCAAGCCTCGGGGGTGGGAGCCTCGGTATCATGTCGACGACCCTATTTGGCGGAATATCGAATAATGGAGGGTTCTGCTTCGCCATCTCGATAATAGTAATGCCGAAGGACCAGATATCAATCTATAAGGTTAAAGCAGAGTGAGAAGAAAAGAATCGGCACCGAGACAAGAGCGAAGACAATCAATCAAGCAAGCAAACAAACCCTTGAATCATATAAACCACCCGATAGCGCTTCGGGAGCCATCCACTGCGGTGTTCCAACAAACGTATTCCTCTTCCCATTCTTCCCAGCGATCTGGGCGGACACACCAAAGTCACATAGCTGCACACGCCCATCCTGGCCAACAAGAATATTCGCCGCTAACTCACATAATCAGCAAACCACCTCTAGATCAACTCAATGGCAGAATTCACAGGTCACGGAGGAAATGAACGGCGCCAAAAGGGCGAGACTGAGACAAACCTTTGATATCCCTATGGATAATCCCATGCTTATGCAAATACCCCAATGCCGTCAGCGTCTCCCGGATGATAATATTGATATACTTCTCATCTATAGGACCTGCTTTCATCTAATTCCCACTCCACATCAGCACACCCCCTCCTGGACAAGGGCAAAAAAAGGGAAAAAAGACGAACTAAAGTGCGCACACTCCCTCCACTGCAAAAGTCCATGATGACCCACAACCTCGATCCAAGCAAATAGCTTCCATGGAACGCCGTAATATTTGGCGCATCCCCGGCCTTCAACTGACTCAACAATCCAATCTCCTTCTGTATATCCTTGATCTCGTCGTCGTGTTGGTCAAGGTCGAGGGACTTGACGGCAACAATCTGCTTCGTCTCGTTGTGCACACCTTTGAATACGCTGCCGAAACTGCCCTTGCCGACGAGCTCGAGGACAGTGTATGGGACTTCGAGCGGGACACCGAGCATTTCCTTGCGGACGGCTTTCTCAGAGTCTAGGCGGTTGTTAGTTATTGTAAACCGGGAGGGGGGGTTTGTGTGTGTGTTGGGGGGAAGCACTTTCTCGCACTCGAAGAGCTTTCTCGGGTGCTGAGATGGCTGACATTGCCATTTTTTGGTAGTGATTCTGGTAAACCGTAGATGAGAACCAGAAATGTAAAGTTAGAATGCGAGGACGAACGCGGGAATGGGTGAAAGAAATGAGGGGGGAGAAAGAATGGGTGGTGGTAGTGGAGCCCTCTACAAGTAACCACCCATAGAACTTGGTTGGTTGGTTGGTTTCAGGTTCAAAAGAAATTGGGGCTCCGCGGGTTATCATGCGCCAGATCAAAGCTAGTTCACACTTTGGAAATTCCTGGACGACGAAGAGTACGCTTCTTTGGGTATCGCTAGGAACACTAGAACACTCGAATGTTTACTTATGAAATACGGGATCAGCAGACAACAGGATGATGATATGATATTATGATACTGCATGTAGAGTAACTTATTTTATTTTCCCTTGCGTGTGTGGCTATCTGTCATAGTAACCCACCGCAACCAACATATCCTTTCAGGCCAATCTGAAGGCTTCAGTTTCTTCCCCGCTGAAACGTCGCACGTGTTTAACAGATTAGCTGTACGGAAACTCCCGAAGCTGTCTCATGGGATGGCCTGCAGAACGATATGATACCCACAGCCTATGATACAGGCATCCTTTTCAATCGATCAATCCCTCCTCCAACTCCCACCATGCACCAAATTTCTTTCTTCTTCCTCTTCGACTCCCGAATTCCGTCGCCAGGGTCAGGATAGAAGACAGAATGTCGAAGAAAAAAAGAAGAGAAAATAGAAGAGAGAAGAAAAGAAAAAGAAAAGAAAAACTACAATACAATACAAAAACCCCTCCAGAATCTCAAGCTATTGTTACAGATAAAGGTAGGAAAGGGGGGGAGCCCCCGGAGCTAGGAAAAGAGAGCAAAAGTATACCGAAAGGGAAAACCCGAAAAAGGAAAAATAAACCCCGAAATTACACGCAAGAATGAAGCCAATTGGTGACAAGGCGAAAAGGTGGTACCGGTAATACGATGAGAATAAGGAGAAGATAATGAAAGTATTTTGGGTATTTAGCTTTGGTTCTGGGCCGTTAGTGAACGTACTGTATACCCCTAGGGAAATGAGTAAGGCTATAAGTATTTTCTACTCGGCATCGTGGTGATAGATGTCCAAAAAACCCTCTAGTGCTGGATAGGGACGGACAGTTTGAATACTACCTTTTTTCTTGATTCCCCCCTCCCTAATAGCCTTCATCATCGGAGTCGATAAAGCCGTTGAGTTTTCGACTTCGCTTGATCTCGGCAATCTGTGAATTCCCCGGAGTCAGTGGGTCAATCATTATCCTCGAGCATGTGCGAGCAGGTAAACGGCCGGAGATCGAAATCCTACCTCCAACTCCGCCTGCCTCGCCAATAGTACCTCATCCTCACTCGGCACGCTCGGGTTCGCCTCCTTCCACTCTTTCCTAAACTTCACAGCCGCTTTATCCCACTCGGCAAGTTTTCTCTTAAACTCCGTGACACTTGCGGCATTGCTCCTCTTATTATTCTCCGTCTCATTCAGATACGGCCTTTTCTCGTCCTCCGGCGCATCTCTCCACATCTGGCCTAGAGCAGCTCGGACTTCATTCCTGGTAGCCTTCGCCTCGGGATTGTTGGTTGCCTTCCGCCGTGCCTCGTCACACTTAGCTTTACAGATGAACCAGTGGTCTTTCTGGTATAACAGGAACGGATTGGCTCCCGAGCGTCCTGGCTTTGTGGGTCGCTCGCCGAGTGCCTTGACGAGCGCTTGCTTCAATTGCTCCTCATAGACCTCTAGACGTGCAGATTTGAGTTCGCGAGCTTTCTCGATCACCGAGTCTTCTGCTTTGCGTTTGGACCCCGAGAGTGAGCTATACGAACCTTGAAACTTGGGCTTTGGTGGGATCAGGGGTGAGGGAACTTGTATTGGGCCTAGTATGGATCCCGCTATCTCGCTGGCAGCTTGAAGGCCACTGATGTATGCTCCGTGAACAGTGGCTGGATATGCCCGACATGAAGCCTCGCCAGCAAAGTAGAGAGAGTTTCCTACGGGCTTCGCCATGATGTCGTAATCATCGGCTGTGGCTTCAGATCCAACGAATGAATAGCTACCGCGAGAGTAGGGATCCTTCTGCCAACGGGTCACAATAGTCTCTGTGGGTAATGGGACAGGCTTGTCCGAGTACATCTTTGATAACGCAGTCGTCGCCTCATTAATCAATGTGTCATCAGATTCGAGCTCAGTCTGTGTGGCGGCATCCCCAGCCATCAAAGCCACTAGAAATAATGTACTTAGTAAGCTGTCAAGATCCGAGTGATAGTACGGGAGGGATGGGGTCTTATATACCTAGAGTAGGCTTCCCGCTGGCCTTTGTGCAGTTCCAGAACATGTAGAAACGCCCTCTATTAGATTCATAGCTCTCCTGTATTGTGGGATCACCGAGAGGATCCCTCAGAAGACCAACCATATCGTTTTCTACATCCCAGAAGGGCACATCATAGACGAGAATGACCTTTCCTACGCATCAGTATTGTGGGGCAAGTGAAAAACCCGAACAAATTGGATTAAATTATATACCTTGTTCAGCAGGCCATATCCTAATCGTTCAATGGCTCCGCTCTTCCACTCCGGGAGGGGTGGTTCAAATGTTACCGTCTCCGCCTTTAGCACCCCCAAGGGCACAGTGATAACCACTTTATCGGCGCTAAGAGTCTCCCCATTCTCGCATTGGATCCGCGCACCACCTTCTACTCCTTTACTGGAATTATACGAAATCTTTTTGACTACATGTCTAGTCCTAAGATCCAGCTTCCTGGGACTCAACCACAATCCTCTCGGAAGCTGCGTATAACCACCCAGCAACATAGCATGTGCCCCACTGAAATCATTCCCATCATCCTGATCCCAATGGCCGAGACTTAACAAATCGACATTGGCGGCATTAGCATACTCCAAGTTTGCGTAATGCCAATTGATTAATCGAAGGTCCCGCGGTGCGATATCAATAATGTCCTGATACTGCCGAAGCACGGAATCCATCGTCTTACCCAACGTCGGGTGCCGCGAATCCGAGCCATGGGGCTCCAAAATTATTGTCTCCTGTCCAGTGGTGCCGGGTTTGAGCTCCCATCCAAGTTTTCGCACCTGTTCCGCCCCAGGAATTCTGGCGCTTGAGCCTGTAGCCGTCGATGGCTTCCCGGTGAGTTTGTCGACGCTAGCTGAAAATGTATTGTCCTGACCAGATGAGATGGGGGTCGGTGGGCGTGGGTCACCCGCAGCCGCCACCTCAACTTTTGATATCATGTCTCCGCCCTCCCCAGTTGGGTCCTTGCCAGTGTCTATGAGTTCCCTATCTCCTTCCACTGTCCTCGGCTGCGGGCCTCTCTGCTTGAAGATGGATACTCGATCTAGAATGTCATTGTAAAGTCTCTCAACTAGCATATCTCGATCCTTTGGAGCCAAGGTTCCATCGGAATCGTACAGGGAAGAATTGTCCTTAAGGCTGTGATAATGCAATGCTAATTGGCCGCGGATCAAGACACCTAAGGGATTGCCGTTATCGAATCCAGTTATGACTTGCGCCCCCAAATCTGCAGTCGCCCGCTTTCCTTCCGGTAAATTCACTCCGGCCTGGCTTTTCAGTGGGTGCGAATATATTCTCCCACCTAGTCTCCCCCTCGCTTCCAGCACAATGACTTTGGGCATCCCCTCACCTGCGGGTAACCTGTCACCAAACTGCGTAAACAGGCCCTCTAGTTGCCTAGCACATCCCAGCCCTGACATGCCGGCCCCTATAACAACAATGGTTTTCCCGCGCTTCGCATTGCCCAGGTTCGCAGGTATAGTGCTCGGAACTTCCACGCACCCGAAATTGATATAACCACCCCTCACTAGAACCTCATATGCCACCTCAGCTACATCAAAAAACCGGTAATCCTTCGCACATCCTGCCGCTTCCTCTCTGGTAACGCTGACGAGTGGATTCCGTTGCCACAATCGTAAGATACCATTCCGTATGTGGATATACGTCGTGACCTGCAGGTGATTGATGTGGTCTTTCAGGAGAGAGTACTCATTCGGATGCAAGGCGTGTGGTGGGAGTCTGCTAGCAATTGCCGCTTGGACGCATTGCCTTGCGTACTCCTCCGCTGTCAGATCCTGCGGGATTGCTGTTTTGGGGCGGAAGTCGGCGCGGCCCTTGATCAACGTCCGGTCCGGCACCGTTCTTACTGTGGGGGTCGATGATGGCTTTGCGGACGCTGGCGCCGAATCAAGATCCATGGGGCTAGTAGTTTCAATATTCGACGATGGTGAGGATAAATTGGTGGACTCCGCCGAAGCGCCGTGACCCGGTACGGTGGGCCGTGGAAGAGCAGTTATAATCGGTCGTGGCTGCTGCTGCTGCTGTAGTTGCTGCTGGAGAAGTTGGTCCTGTGCCTGCTGTACCTGCTGGACTGCATGGAGCTGTTGAGCTTGGAGCTGACGTTGTTGCTCTTGCCGCTGGGCCTGCTCTTGAGCCTGAAGAGCCTGCCATTGTGCATGTTGGGCCATATCGGGAACCTGACCCAAATTTCCCTGCTGCTGAGCCTGAGATTGTTGTTGCTGTTGCTGTTGGACATGATTTTTTTGAGCTTGAATAACCTGCGACTGTGCATGGACACGCTGAACTATATCAGTAGGTTGACCCATGTTCCCCTGTTGTTGTTGTTCCAAAGTTCCCGGATTAACCTGTTGACCCCTCTGGAGCATGAGTTGTTGAGGGTGGCTATACTGTTGCATATGGTTGAACAATTGCTGGAACTCGACATTGACATTCCCTCCCAAAGATAAAGCCTGCTGCCATTGCTCCGCCGTAGGCCCCTGAGGGTAGCCGCCACCGGGCCCTTGCACATAACCCTGCTGTGAGTAGTACTGCTGCTGAGCTTGTTGCTGCTGCTGGGCCGGATCATTCAGGTAGAATAAAGGGTCTACCATACCATGCGCCGCAGCCGCCTGTTGAGCCGTAGTCTGGTGCGGACTATAAGAAGCTTGCTGTTGAGCTGCTTGGGCGTGGGCGGCGGTCGCAAGTGAATCCATACTTCCCATGTTCTCAAAGTAATTCGTATTCGCACCAGCGCCATTGGGGTCCAAGGAGGTGGCGCCGTGCGAACTATGGTCGTCCGGTACTGAATCAGCCATGATTTAGAGGAATTGGCTGAAGAAAACCTCTAGACCCCCCCCTCTCTTATCAGTAACAGGTTCGCTGGTGTCGGTGCCCTTCCCCGTGAACAGCCTTTTTTTCCGTGCGAGCTGGGGGATTTCGGTTGTTGCTTAGGGTCTGGATGAATTTGAGTTGGGTTTCCCACTTTCGCTGGACTAGCTCAAGGTGCCGGAATTTATTTTTCTAGTTGAAATTTTGGCTGACTACGGAGGAGGCAAGCACACGCGCGAACGCGAGAGGATTAAGGATGGGAAAATATGTATAAAAAATGAAAGGTATGGATGGAAAATGAGTAGGAGGAATATAAGCACCGATGGATACTTTTACAAAATTGAATTGGACTCTCTTTGGTTGTGACGATGGATAGGGTTATGCCTCTTGGTTCCTGAGGATTTCGGTTGCTTTTGACAAATTGATTGTTAGATCTCTAGCAGCAAGGATCTTGGCAAGCCGTTACCCGGAGCTTGATGGTCGTCAACTTCATCCAATCAGATCTGATTGATTAGGTTCATTCATAATCCCAATCATGCCTATCAGCCATCAAATGTCTGCGGCAGGGTATGCAACTTGCTTGACCTAGGGTTCGATCATTGATGTTGCAATCCTGCTGGACGTTTGCAAAGAAGGGAAAACAACATCACAAAAATGCTAATAATTATTATTACTATGTCGTGGGATTAGAAGTCAGTGCGGTAGTCTATCCTACAGATGCCTCTATCAAAAGCTAATTCAAACCAAATTTCTTCCTACATATCAGATTAGACTAAACCGCTCGCCCTCCACTCCACTCACCTGTATGATGCATCTCCCAACCTGAAGTTCAGCCCTATGGCAGCCCCCCTCACAATGAGGATTGCCTAGCCCAGATTTATGATACCATGGGAGATAAAAAAAGATTACTCTGGACCCTTGAATCTGATATGTACCGATACCAGAGAAAGATCGCGGGAGCACGTGGCTGCAGGGATGTAGAACCACGATGCAATCCATAATTCCCTGAATACATACCGGCATCACGATATGGTGTACAAAACGTGTTATCGGGGCAATTTCTTGATCGATACGATATTACAAACGAGTAATGACCGGATCCATCGATATTGCAATATTGTAAAATTGGTTGTTATTGAGGGTGCCGGCGTCTTGCCTGAACAAAACCATGGCTCGGCAGGAGGGAGGGGGTTGGTTTGTAAAACTTGACCGACTACCGGTAGTCTACCGGTATGCTATATAGTATTACAATAGTCTGCAGGATCGGCGGCTGGCAAGTGAGCGGCACGGTCGAGAATACTGGCATCATACCCTCTCCACGACAGCCATATTCATTGAGGGGGTATCACCAAACTTTATGATCCCCACCATATATCGAACTTAAATACGGTGGAAGTAAAATTTCGGGCGCAGAAAGTATCGGACCCAGGTGAAGTTACAAGTGACGGAGTAGCGGCAATCAATATACACAGGGGCAAAAAGAAAGAGAAAAAAAAAGAAGAAAAGAGTATGGATTCGGATCAATCTCGGCTTACAATATCACCACGATAGTTAAGAGGAGTGAGGAGGCCGGCGCGAGAATATAGAATAAAGGAAATCCACCGCATATAACTCAAAAGAGAAGAAAAAGGAGAGAAAATAAATGAGTTCGCTTATCCCACTTTACATCTCAACCCGTTTCGCAAGAGAAAGATAAAAACATCAAAGCCATGCCGAAACGAGTTGATGTTATAAACGTAGCTTCCAGGTTCACCATTGACACAAATGAAGATTAAAAGGAGTTTTCGTGATCGTCTTGTTGCATCCATTTTCGTTATTTCGTTGCCCAGATGCCACGAGCAGATGCATCAAAACTCCGCTTTGGCGATAGAGGGAAGGAGAGAAGCGACGTTTTTCTCTACTGAGCATTCGTCTGGAAGTTCTTGGGTCGCCTGGAAGAGGGGATATCAGTAAAGTAGGTAAATTGGAGAGGACGAGTGCGGTAGAGGTTACTTGAATAGTAGGATGTGCGGCTCCGGAGCATGAATCTCATAGTGCTGCCATCCCAAACTCTGAGTTATCCCAAGCCCTCTCCATTCCTCCTCGTGGAGAATTTTGAGAGTTCCCGTCTCGGTGTCGAAATAATCCTTGGGAATCTGTTTCAGCATTTGCTTTGGTAGCATAACATGCCTATAATCTCAGAGCTCTACAACTGCTCCCTTTGTCAATAGGCTCGGTGAACCTT
>NW_003299092.1:108441-110822 GCF_000151645.1 Tuber melanosporum | reverse complement strand
TACATTCTCAATATTGACGGAGTCGCCTACATCCTAAAAGCACCTCAGTTAGCCCATCTCAACGCACCAGTTGTGCGAGAGGGTTTCGTTTATCGCGTGAGCCCCGGGGGTAATCACCTATACTCATATTGCTTATCAGAGTAACTAGATACCCGGGGAAGGGGAGGTTAGACGATGGTGCTTTGTGTGGGAAGAATTGCGGACTCACCGATCAGAGTAGTGAATAAGATCAACGAATTCCTCTAAACGATCCCTCTCCTTGTCAGTCAACAAACGTGGGCGACGTTGACGGGCTGAAGTCTTCTCCATGGCTCTATTCCGGGGATATGGAAATGCTGAAGGAGAGAAGGGGATGAAAGGTTGTCGCTCGGAAACTGCTGTGTTTGTCGGTGGGTGTAAGTATGATACGGGAGAGCGACGAAACGGTGAGATTGGGGTTTTTTTTTTTGGTGAAGAGGCGGAAAGGAGATAACAGGGCAGCAGTGAGAAGAAGGAGGAGGGGCACAGTATTTAGGAAGAGGGACGGACCGGGACGCGTCGGTCTAATCCTAGGGTAAGCTTACCTATTCGCTTGGGAGAGGAAGAGGAAAAGTTTGTCTAGGGCGGCTCCGCGGGCTGTTGCGTGTGGTGTGATGGGGACGCTCTGCTCGTACAGTACAAGTACTGGCACCGTACCGTAGTGTGTAGGGTAGAGGAGATGTGCTGCGAGGGGTGGCTGTGAAACACCGGTCTGCAGGATTGGAAGAGGAGTAAAAATTGGCGTGGCGTACAGAAAAATCAGAAGAAAAGAGAAAGAGGTTATCGTGGTCTACGTACGATACTGATCTCACTCAGGTACGAAAATGATACAGTGACAGGCAGGCAGTGCTGGTATGATCTTCGAAGCTTCCGGAATAGACTATGGGTGAGGTGAGGGACAAGCGATGGAGAAGAGTGGAGAAGGGTACCGGTATCATACCGTGCTGGTACCCCATTGTATCATAGATTACTCTTAACTACGGGCGCTGTGGCGAGAAATGCCCTGGGCGCCTGCAGACAGCTGCAGCGGCAGCAGCGCAGAAGAGTACCATACCGCTTTCATAATGTGCTGGTAGCAACTCTTTGTTTATTCTGTTCTAAAGAACAGCATCGAAGGGTAAATTAAATAGTACGAGGAACCCAATCCACCGGTGGAGTGGACTGCTGCGACTCTGTGATAGGCTGGCGTATCATACCATACCGTAGCAGACTCTTGACCCTGAGCCCAAGTATGCATGGTATGTACAGTACCAGTATGATAATATGGTATCATATCATATTTTTTGGTTTGATAACATAACAACGTTGGTGCTGTCGGAGTTCCTCTGTGCGGCTCATGTGGCGCCTATACTGTGGCTGATGGGACAATTGCATTGTTTTTTTTTCGGACTTGGCGCCTTCTGCCCAATGCCCGGGATCCTTGGTGAATCATGGCGGGGCTGGTGCTGTGTGGCTTTTCCCTGTCGGGGGACCACGATCTCACCACCAGAGAAAGCAAAACGCAGAGCCATACCGACAGTCGAATACCCTCCACTTCCAACCATAATTCCCTGCTAAATTATCACGCTTTTTACGCCTTCTTCCTCCTCTCCGAAACTTGGCCGTCATTGCCACTTTTTCTCCCCCATCATAGCCTGCGCATCGCAGGTCATTACTGGTGTAAAAAAAAAATTAGAGAAAATTAAAAAAAAAAAAAAAAAAAAGATAGAAAAAAGAAAAGAAGCGCGCCTCACCAACCTTCTTCCAGTCGCGAATTTTCGGTCGCGTTTCCTTCTCGATATATATAACCCGACGAAACCTCGAACCATAGGATACCTTGTGAGATGGATAAGCGCAAGGTTTCGCACGCATCGCCAACGCCGGATAGCGACGATCGAGCTCGGAAACGGCGCAAGCAATCAGTAAGTTTTCTCGACTCCGTGCTCCTGGGAGATTCCCCATTTCTCGCTGGCCTTCTCCCCTAAACGTGAGGAATACTTTCACACGAAACTTGGGAGATATGCGAGGGAAACGGAAGCTGCTTCTCTCTTTCTTCCCCTCTCCTTTACTCGTTTACATCCCTGGGTGAAGCTCAGCTTCTGCTCCACCATTATTTTGACTGACGAACGCTCTACTGTCTGGTGCTTAGAGCTTGAATACTCCTGCGGCTATCGCCCAAGCTCTATTCGACACTGTATGGAACCATAAAGAGAGGTACAGTACAGTACCATCCCGCACCATCGATCATTCACCCCTTCCTAAACCATCCGCCCACCCCCCCTTTGCCATTCCCACCCCATCCCCGCACCCTTTCAACAGCCCTCCCTATACCCACCCTCCCCATTCCATTAAATTTTATCCCTTTCTAATGATTTCCCATGCTC
>NW_003299092.1:105570-108290 GCF_000151645.1 Tuber melanosporum | reverse complement strand
AGCTCCTCGCTTCTCCACCATAGCTCTAGCCAATGGGTTAAAAATGTTGACCAACCTAAAAGGATGATTATCCCGATTATTACCAAAAAGTCACGAAGCCCATCTCCTTGGCCGAGATACAGGTACGTGAACGACCCCACCTTTTTAACTCCGCCCCGTGCTCATTGTTTGGTGCGATAGGCCAAGATTCATAGGAATGAATATGCTTCTTTGGCAGACGCGGAGGCAGATTTCTTGTTGATGTGTCAGAATGCCGCTGGATATAACAAACCCAAGAGTCAGGTCCATAGCGATTCTATGAGAATAAGAAATGTTGTGGAGGGCTTTATTGCCGAGCAGTCTAATCGGCATGTCAAGAAAGAAGACGAAGCTTCTCAGGCAAACCACCCCAGGCAAATCTCGGGTAGGAGTGCAAAAAATGATCCGGCAACTTTGCAACGGGCACAAAATGAGATTATTGATGAGTTGTTGGCCTTTACCGATGAAAAGTGAGTCTATCAGTGCTGGATCCCCCTTCTAAAATCCCTATAAAAAGAAAAAGAAAAAGAAAAATTCTCTGCTTTAGGACCAAATCTTTACTTCCTAAAGCATAAGCGGCCGTATATCTTATCTATCGCACAATTGTTTCGCTGAGTTCCCTATCATGAGCTTGCTAACATTATATTTTTGCCCTTATTTTTTAGGGGCGAGTCGGTTGCACATTTCTTCATTAACCTCCCAAGCAAAAAGCTTCATGGTGAATATTTTCGGGTAATCAAGCAACCCATTTCGCTCAACCTCATTAAAAGGAGGATAGTCCTCGGAGAATACCCTACATGGACTGAATTCGAGTCAGCGGTCCAGTTGATTCGTTCAAATGCTGAAGAGTACAATGACGAGCAGAGTAGCATCGTGGAAGATGTCCGTAAATTAGACGTGAGTACACAGTTCCCTATTTTGTACCGGCGAAAGGCGTGGTTGACACATCTTTCTTCACTTGTTGCTAGACGCAATTTCATAAACTTCTGAGCGAGGCAAAAGTAAGGGTTGGGAATGTGGAGGGTGGCGGAAGTGGTATCAGATTGCGCCTTAATGTACACCAGACACAATCACCCCCCCAAGAGCCTCCTAGAGGGCCCAGAATCAAACTCAATATTGGGAGCCGCCGGGAATCCGGGATGGATGGTCCCTCCGTGGCTGCGCAATCCTCACCTCCACCTCCACAACGGGTGCAGCGAGTCCCCAAGAAGCCTCCCGTCAACGGCCTGCGCACGACACGTGCAGCGCTAGCCGATAGGCCATCTCCGAGCCTTGAGTCCCCAGCTATTGCGCAGGCCAATGGCGCACGATCTGTCCGAGGCAGATCCAATGATTCGCCCGGCAAGCCTCCCCAGGGATCAAAAAAGGAGCCTACCCCACCTACGCCGGTAACATCGTTTCTTCCACAAGCTGCCCCACGTGACCAAAAGAATCTGTTACTGCTTCCGGCTTCCCAATCACCAAAGCCAGGCGCCGGGAATATGACACCTTCAACTCAAAGCGGGAGATCGAGAAGCCCGGCAAATGATTCGATAACCTTGAGGGCTAGGTCCAATCCTCGGACACCGCAACCCCGGGTATCTTCACCGGCACCAAATATAGCAATGCCTCCTCCTCCACAACGGCATAGTGCTACCCCTGTGCCAAATGGGCATTCCCCTGCACCTCAGCCCAACGCTTCTACACCTGCACCTCCGGCTTTGCTGCAACCGAAGCCTAATGCGGGACCCGAGGAGCCAAGATACCGTGCCGACGGCAAAGGTATTCAATTCCGATTACATATATACTGTCTTAGAACTTTGAACTGATGTGCTACCTTTAGATGCCAGTGCTGCCATAATAAGCAGCGTACGTCTTGCTGCCGCCCTGAATGGCATTGATGGCAAGTTTAGTCAGGAGCTCTTTCCTGACGATCGAAAGTTGATGACGCAATTTTCGATTCACCTTCCTCCGGAGGCCGGGCTCGTGGTCTTCACTCCCGTTTTGTCGACGGCAAATCTAAACAATAGGGCATACAAACTTACTGTAGAGCTCAGAGTGAACAACAACACCCCAAGACTCCTGATCCCTAACCCCAGCTTGCAGAAAAAGAGAGAAGAACCTCCTTATGAGTTTCGCCCCAGCCCCGGGAGTGTCAGCACCCTGGAATGCACACTCGTCACTACCGTCCAACGTCCCGCTATAAATGGCACTAGTAACGGTGTTAACGGCACGACCAATGGCACCGCTAACGGTACTACTGGAACCTTTGGAAATTGGGAAATGGAGAGGTTCAGAATATTTTTCTCCTTCTTACCCGCCTAGATCTTCATTTCCTTTCAAAGTTTCCAGTTTTCAACCGTATCCTCCTCTCTCCTTTTCTCCCCAGGACCCGCCCTTCTCTAGCTGCCCTAGCACTCTCTTGATGAGGGCGGCGATCTTGCGGCAGTTACCTTCTATTGTTATAGGTATCATATGCCACTAATTTTCGATCTCCAGTTTACTCGAGGCCCTGGGTATTCCTTCCAAACACTGTATTCTAGAGATCACATTTTTCGTCCTCTTTAGTTTTTTCTTTCACCCCCTCCACCCCTCGCCCGCTTTTTATGGATTTTTTTCATGGTCTTTATCACTCCATGACCTCTTTTTTATTTTAATTTGGTTTTAATATTTTACTCTACTTTTCTTTTTGGTGGGGGGGGAAAAGTGGCTGGGGCTGTGGC
>NW_003299092.1:83411-105550 GCF_000151645.1 Tuber melanosporum | reverse complement strand
TACGTAATCAGTTGGGGGGGGGATAAAGTATGGTAGGTAGTCTGTAGGTAGGTAGATACAGGTAGCTACTCTTATTGAATGGACAAAGTATGCTTTCTGAACTATCGCTTGCGCTGTGGAGGTTTGCGATGCGGAGCTGATGCGATGGTGATAAGTGAGTGACTCGAGGTGTTTGGGAGTAGTACCTGCGGAGGATACAGCCCCTGGTGAAACTCTGAAGGAAAGGTCATCTAAAGAGAGAAAAAGTTCGAGAGTTCCGTTAGTACACTCACGAGATATCTTGAGATGAAGGGAGTAGCGCATAGCTCGTCACCCACGGTATGTGATTACACCAATGTATCGACCGAGCCCTGCCCACCTGGCTCGCAATACCCGACAAAACCCTTAGGTGCCCCAACCAACTGTGATATCAGTCTTACAAACACAGAGCCAGCTTTGACGCCGCTTTCAGGGACACCGAAGCCTATAGCGGCGGTAACGCAGCGGAATGAGCAAGGGCACATCGCAGTACCCAGGCAGCAGTGGAGGTGAAGCCTGACAAGGACTCGGCGGTACCGTGCCGTGTAAATCTAGACACAGGACTACATGCAGATCGTAATGGAAGTAGTCCATCACCCCGTACAACTGTAATCCAGAGCTGGCTACGTCGCTCATCAGCCAGTTTTCATTTCTGGCCGTTCTCCCGGGTCATTTATCAGCGCTTGGCCTTCAGGGCCCGGGTGTGAAAGGAATGTTCTTAGGCGTTGCCTGGGTACCATAGTTAGCGGTATATCATATCTAGGGGGGGTTATGACGGTCATGGTGTGTCACTCGTTGAGATACATGGTTGCCTTGGAGTAGAGTTACTTAGGGTGTAAGGTGCGGCACGGCACTAGAATGTATGGGTTTTTTTCGGCGATGTTCTGGAAGTAAGAATTGCATTTGTGAGGTTACACCTTAGCGGCATTCAGGTGGTTTGCTTTAGTGTTTTGTTAGCACAGGGGAAAATAATAGCGCATAGAAGTATCATAGTATTATTATAATACTAGGGTATCCTGGTGAAGGAAAAATGTTTGGGTATGTGTTTTGGGCCCAAGGTTGACGGGTGTCGCTCACGTGTGGATATGATATGATAATATTATGATAACTTGATTGGGGTGGTGAGGTTGGCAGTTGGTCGAGTGTGGAGATGCGGGGATGTATCAATGGGAGGGTAGGGGGGGTGGGTCGGAGAGACTTAGGGATGTTTTGGAGGAACCGGAAACTGTACGAGTACTAGTTAGTACTCGAGTACACTCTTGCATGAGCTGCTCTAGCTTTTAATGGCGGATATCTGAGTGTGATAACATTATGCTTTTGCCAGGGTCCAGTTGATACAAGTGCTTGTGGCGTGGTGCTTGTGGTTATCACTTACGTTTCAGGGATTGGTTTCTCACTCCGATTTATGATCCTCTGCGGTAGGATTAGGTGCTGGACCTGTTCTCAATATGAGAGGCGTGGAGTGGGTCTTCATCATGTCTTTGAGCCCGCTGGTCTCTACCGCATCCCGAGAAGAACAACGCCCCTCTCGACACCATATCCACAGTCTCTCTCACAGTGCGTAACTAAATTTTCGGTAGAAGTTGCATACCTGGGAAACATGACTCTGATAGGATCTCAATTTCCTCTTACCTCGGCCGATTCTGAGGAGATGTGATCGGCGGATGAAGTAACTGGCCTCCAGCTCACTTGTATCTGTCAAGAGATTATGGTTTCCAGACTGGCTGGTTGCAGCACACTCGAGTACGTTTACCCCGGACTCCGCACCCCTTTTCTATGCCTGACCCTTGTATGATAAATGAATTTTGGTGAAGGGATGTTGAAGCAATAACGCATCACAGCAGTCACGTGATGCTTATCACGTGACGGCGGGCGATCATCTGCGTTACTGTACCCTCAACCGCGTCTTCCCATCAACGGGGGATCCCACCAAATCGAACACCCGTCACACAACCCAGACCGTGACGCCTTTTATCACGAACCCTTCATTCGACAACGGATTTGCATAGGCGAGAGTACGCTGTCCATAAGGGAGAGGTGGGGGGAAATCAAACATGGGAATCCAAGCCCTCCCCGACACCGCCGTCCGAGCTCTTGGCTCGGGCCAGGTACTAACGGACCCGGTCTCACTGATAAAAGAACTCCTTGACAACTCGCTCGACGCCTTAGCGACTGCAATTTCCATCGAAGTCTCCCAGAACACCCTCGACGTCCTCCAGGTCAAGGACAACGGCCACGGCATCCCCACCGAGGATCGCGAATTCGTGGCGATGCGGCACTGCACGAGCAAGATCACGGACTTCGAAGAAATCCAGGACTGCCGCAGTCTGGGGTTCCGGGGGGAGGCCCTGGCTAGTGCTGCGGAATTGGCGGGCGGGCTGGTCATCACTACTATGGTTGAGGGGGAGAAGGTTGCAATGGCTTGCACTTGTGACCGGGTGGGTAAGGTTACCGCGAGGAAACCGGTTGGTGCTATGAAGGGGACTACTGTGCGGGTTACGGATTTTTTTAAGTTTTTGCCTGTAAGACGGGAGGTACTGTTGCCCTTGCTGTTGCTATTAGCGGGAGGGTTTCGGGAGATAGCGCTGGCTAATGTAGTGCGGTGGGGTAGAACGCCATCAAGGGTGCGCAAAAGAGCTTATCCAAAGTGAGGACACTGTTGCAAAGGTATTACCTTTCACATCCAGCTTGCCGGTTCTCATTGAGGGTACTGGCACCACCGCAGAAAAGCAAGGCAGCGGGTGGGCAGAGCGAGGATATCGTATATGCCCCGAGCAAGTCGGTTTCGGAGGCGGTTATGAAAGCTGTTGGAAAAGAGATCGTCGCTACTTGTCAATGGATAAATACCGAGCATGAAGAGGTCACGGACGGTTCGGGAGAGCAGAAAATCGGCATAGAAGCCTTTATGCCGAAGCCCGGTTCAGATCCCGCAATCATATGTAGGAAGCCGCAATGTACGAATTTTGTTTTTGTGGACAGTCGGCCGGTATCGTGCGCTCGGGGCACTCTGAAGCAAATCTTGTCGTTGTATAAATCTTACCTTAAGTCTGCATTACCCGATTCTGCCATATCTGATCCTTTCCTCTATCTTAACCTGCGTTGTCCTCCTGGGGCCTACGATCCGAATATTGAGCCGGCCAAGGACGACGTCATGTTCTTTCACGCGGACCGGGTTATCGGAGCTGTAGAGGTGATTTTCAAGGGCTTATATGGAGAACTAAAGACTAAGAGCAGTCCTGGTGGATCTGGAGGGAAGGGGAAGAGCGTAGAAATGATGACAGGTGGTTTTGAGCTTTTGCTTGCTAGGAAGAGAGACCCGAAGCCTGGCACGACTAAACCCCCAGAAGCTCCTGAGATAGATGAGGATGAGGAAGAAATGGCAGCACAACAGGTGAATATGATGATGGAGCTTGATGAGGATCCTCCCGCAGCGGGACTCACACCTGCCAATCCAGGAAAAGCACCGCCTGTACAGACACGGGAAGAAAGCCCTCATAGGTCACACAATAGGGATGGCAGCGTGCGACCCCCAATGTTTTCTATAACGGATGCGCCCTCCCCTGGATCAGTACGCCCTGGGGAGCTCAATCAAGAGCCTACCCCCCCAGCTGCGCCACTTGCTCAGATGGTACAAACGCCCAGAAGGAGGCCGACAAACTGGGGCTTTAATATGTCTTCGGGCTACGACGAAGACGAGAGTGATCTAGTTTTGGACGAGGTGGAAAGGCAGGTCCGGAGTGACCTTGCTGAGGAACAGGCTGATGAGGCAGCTGCCAGAGATATTGCCATCTCGAACCCCTGGACCGCTGCGAAGATGAACTCCCCCGCATCAGGATCTAACCAGCCCTTCTCACCGGCGGTGGGTCTCAGCGTGACTAAACGAACCTTTCGTCCCCCAACCGTCATTGATCCACCGCGCAATCTTAGATCGTCCCCTCAATTTGGTCCTCCACCGTCTCTTCATTACTCTGTGACTCCTGTATCGTCCTCGCGACGGATGATCACAATGCCCCCAACTCCAAATAGTTCATCGCCGTCGTTTCCCCAAGGTGATACGGAAATCATGCAGAGTTGGCTTAAGAAAGCGCCCCGGCAGAGTCCACAAAATGCCGCGCCATCGGTAGTGCACAGAAAACCAATAAACGAAGACTACGACGAAGATATAGACGATGATGAGGGGCCGCAGAGAGGGGGACATCAAAAGCCATCCTCGGAGAGCGTCCCGAGGGTTGTTCGGGACCAACAGCCCAAACGGCGGAGATTAAACGACGACCGAGAGGTCGATTACGATGAGCCGCCGCCAGGATACGATGACGATCCAGACTTTGTGCGGGCCCAGCCTTCAAGGTCGCCGCATAAGAATAGGTTCCTGAAAGCGACGGCTGCATTATCGGGTCAAGTTGATCAGGGACCCAGTCCCGAACCTGTAGAACCGGAACCGCGGCATAGCAAACCCCATATTTCTCCCCCTTCCATCCTCCAGCAACAACAGCCCAAGAAACCCAGACTAGCCTCACTCGACACCCCACCACCAAAAGCCAACCAAACAACCAACATAACAAAGCTCACTACCTGCCCCATCACCCAACTCCGCGCCAGCTTCTCCCACCTCCGAACTTCAGATTCATACAACCGCCTCGTCTCCACTGAGGACAGCAACAGCAGCAAGGGGTCAATCCCCCCGAAAGCCACGCAAGGCAACATCGGCATATTCTTTGAAATCGACAACGTGCCGGACGACCCGGATAATAGCCAAGTCCAGCAGCGCGAGAGGGCAATCGCGTTCGACGTGAAGCGCTGGATGGACAAGCTGGCCGAGGAGCGGGGTGTGGAGACAGAGCCATTCTGGCTCGAGTTCGATCATGCGTACGGGCCGGAGGGGGAGAGGTCTATTTGGGTGTTTAGGGAAGGGGATAGTGACGGGGAGGATATGGAGGATGAGGATGAGGAGTATTAGAGGGAGGGGGTGTAGAGGTGGGAGTGGAGGTTCTTGTTAGTTGGCTTTGTTTGGTGACTCCTTTTTTCTTCGTTTTTTTTGTGGGTTGGTGATTAAATTTGTGTTGTATCATACGATAATATAGTGGTTGGGATGGAATGAGATGATTTAGCGGGGCTTTAAGTACTGTCTACGACGACACTGCAATGAACTCACCGCTCGTACATTACTCCGCTTTATTGCTTGTCATGCCCTCTTCCGCCGGCCGGACGAATGCTATGCTGTCGTAGCCTCCTAATATTCAATCACGAGATTTCACTCGATCCATACCCACCACGGAGGTCGCGATGTATGGTCCCTCGCGTGGTATCACGGGATCTCCCACGAGGTCCGGTTCTGGTAGGAGAGGTTCCACATGAATCACCTGGTATCACAGTGGATCATCCTCTCTACACTGTGAGCTCGCTGACGTCCTCGAATTTCCCTGTTAGGCGACGGCGCACCGTGCGTACCGCTAATACTTCCAACGCCGATCCGGAAGTATGGCGCAATGCCCGGGTGGGATTATCAATTTGTGGATTGTGGTATTATATACTCCTGTTATATTTGCCATCGTTTTATGACAAGCTGCCGACTTTGGGCTGCCGGATATACGGTGGAGTCGGTGACCGCTCCGAACCCTGCCCCCCGCAGCCTTGTTTATCATGGCATTCTTGTTGTGGTTACTGGTCTCATTTTGGCGAATTTAGCATGCCGGGTATTGCTTCCGGGCTCTGAATTCTCGCTGTTTCAGTCCGTTTTATTTGTTTTTTCCGTTATTCTTTTTCTCTCTTTCTTCCCCTTCAAGCTTTGTAGATACGGGTTAGGACGGGATGATACTTTACCGCTGGAGATAGGTCTGACAGACTTGCTTTTCCCAGGCTTCCAAGTTCAATTGCCCATTGGGAGAAGAGTGTGGAGGAGAGCCGTTATTGATGTACCTATTTTTCCCTTTCCTGATGTTAGCTTTCTTCCTCATGTCCCCAAGAAGGGATATTAGAGAAGTGAATTTGGAGGCTTTATACATAGTGCGGCTGGTGAAACGCTGTAAGGGTTTGTACCAGGGTATCATGTCTTCCCTCCGGAAGGTAGTATGTCTAAGGCGCGGACATGGACCTTTCACGAGCGCCAGCGCTGGATTAATTAAGGATTTCTTGGACGGAAAGAATGCTGTACTGTACTCATGTGGATATAATAATTATGATAGTTTTATTTTTATCTGCTAGTGTTTTCCACCCCGATAGGGCATAAGCTGCGCTCAATGATGAGTGACGGTTTTATCTTAAGAATGAAGCAGTGAGATTAGCATGCGGAGACATGGTCCCTAGCGATAGGATGGGGATTAGAGTTATCCTACTCCGAAGCAACTCCCGAGGACCAGGTATGATAGCTTCACCCCAGTATGATACCGTAAGCAACACTCCCCGGGCATTTTCAAACTACCAGTGTGTCACATGAGATCTCGCTTATCGGGCAAGGTAATAGTTTTGCCAACCCTTTTCTGCCAATGAGTGGTGGCACCGCCGTAGCATGTAAAGAAAGGTATTACCCATCCTTCACTTCGTTGATGGAATTCCTGGACAAATTCGAGCTCCGCTGCAGCCATTGCGCCGTCGGACGAATCTTACACCCTTTACTGTTAGACTATTCATGCCTGGGTCCCTTGAGGGACTATTATAGTGTTCACAAAGCCAGCAATTTTGAGGTGGTGAAATGGTGGCTTGATGGTAAATTTCGCGCCCTCGCAGACCAATCCTGTCACCTTCGGACTGGAGGGTTTGTATGGTGTTCGGGATATAAGCTTGCTTGCTGCTCTAGAGCTAGGATGCAATTTTTTTTTTTGGATTTGTCTTTGGTTCTTGCTTTGGCTCTGCTCTTTTCGTGATGTTGGCCTCCCCCTCTGTGTATGGTGAAGGGTCGAATTCTACCACTTTGTGACAGGAGCCATTTTTTCCACTGCATAATTAAGGATGGCTAGTGCCGATCTCTTAGTCGCAAGGTAGGATTTGTAGCTTCTATGATATTTCCTACGCAATTGATTGTTCAACAATAAACTCTGTGTGGGGGAATCGAGTTCCTGGGCTCCTGCTAATTGCGCTGGGGTTAATTCGTTCTTGACGCCTTAGCCACCGGGGCAGCTGGGCATTATGCAGTGTTACCGTGGGAACGGATAATTATGCTGTTGGTGGGTATATTCGGTTTTTCATTATTGCTGTTTCGCATGGAGTTAGGGGTGATGATATTGTGTTATTAAAGGTTGAATGTATTATATGATGGGAGAAGGTACATCCTCAAAGGGAGAAAGATTGTAAACACTAACCGCAAAAATAACGGAATGGCCACAGTGTGAACGCCAGTGATGATTCCGATGAAAATTGGTAGGGTTGCATGTGAGGTTATTAGGAATTGGTGGGGGGGGGGGTCGAGGATTGCACATGTGTGACAGAAGCCTGTTAGGCACCGGTATGATACATTGATAGATGTGTAACAGAAGAATACTGGCACAATCCCCATAGCTCACAAGAACACCGCTCAAGGCAATGCGTCACTATAGTAAACAAGGGGGTGGAGTTCGCCTTACTAGAACATCTAGCTGACAAAACTATTCTCTCTGCCGAACCTCCTTTTCATCTCGCCGCTCCTGTAGTTGCAATCCTAATTCCAGACTCTAGAAAATCCCCCATGCTATCGCCAAGGGCCGAGCTTTTTGCGCTGGTATCATATCATCGACAATCACTGGATCCACAAGCCAACCCTGAAATATATCGAGTGATGTTCTGTGAACAAACAAGCTGTAGTGCCCTAATGCCCATTTCGCAGAGATATCTGATATCATCAGATTCTTATGAAAAGTAAGTCAATTTAGATTGCCCTTCTCCCTACCACTTTCCACCAAGTGCCTCCAAGTTAGGGCTCACGAAATTGGTATATATGAGCACTACCCCCACCCGTCCTTTCCCATCCTTTCCCTCCTTCCTTCCTCCACCACATCCACGTGGAGTCAACATTGTTTCCTCACAACCACTACCTCTATCAGGCTTTTCCATTGCGATTCCTATTTCTTCCGCTCTATCCTGCCAGACGCGATTTATCTACTCTTGACAAGGTATGTACGTAAATAGTTGCTCCTTGGACCGTCCGGGGTCCCCGTGTGGGTTAGAGTTGTCCTTGCTTAGACTTCTGCTAACGTCATACGGACCACTACTCTTTCTCTAGGATGGATTACTTTGAGCTCAGTACCGGATCTCTCCTTGACTGGCCGTGCAGTCAGTAAAGATGTCTGGATAAGGTATGTACGTAAATAGTTGCTCTTTGGACCGTCCGGGGTCCCCGAGTGCGTTAGAGTTGTCCTTGCTTAGACTTCTGCTAACGTCATGCGGACTACTACGCTTTCTTTAGGATAGATCACTTGGACCCGGTATTGGATCTCTTCTTGGCTAGCTGTGCAAATGGTAAAGATGTTTGAATAAGGTATGTACGTAAATAGTTGCTCTTTGGATCGTCCGGGATCCCCGTCTGCGTCAGAGTTGTCCTTGCTTAGACTTCTACTAACGTCATGCGAACCACTACTCTTTCTCTAGGATAAATGATTTTGAGCCTAGTATTGAATCTCCCCTTGACTGGCTGTGCGAATGGTAAAGATGTTTGAATAAGGTATGTACGTAAATAGTTGCTCTCTGGACCGTCCGGGGTCCCCGTGCGTGCGTTAGAGTTGTCCTTGCTTAGACCTCTGCTAACGTCGTACGGACTTTGACAAATGCATTTCTATCGCAGTTCGATCAATTTTCGATCAACCCCGATTGGAGAGATTTAGGGATAGACAGTCATCCGCACGGAAAAAACGATCACAATTTAATTTTTTCTAATTTGCCAAATCGACCAACAGCCAACCTGAGGCCTAACTCCTACCCTCTCCTAAAAAATGTGGCTCAAAATGCTTATGGATTTCGAGTTTCATGCTATGATATTTTGCACACAACTGCGCATGCTCTAGCATCTGAGAGTCTTATTATTAACAAGCATGATGTCGCGTCAACTGCTGTGTGTATATTATAAGAAAAAGATGAACTGTTTGAATCTCACAAGAGCTCCAACAGTTATTCAAGACAGTGCCATTAAAACACTAACAGAATTGGGCAACGTATTCTGGGAAGAAAGCCCACCCTTCTCTGAAGAAATTAGTTAAAGTGCAAATGGACTCCTGGGTTTTGATTGAAGACAATTTCACGGACAAAACGGATTGTCGTCCTTGGGTATTGGTATCTCCCTCACCCCAAACTGTTTTTGAGGAGTTTACACCTCCAACTGTGCTTGGGAGGATATGGGGTAGTAGATTTGAAGGTCGGAACTCCTGGTTCGCCATACCTCCGGAGAAGCTGGTACGAGATCGTGGGGCTATCATTAATCGACAACCGGGCTGGCTTTATCGAAGCCTGATGCTCTAGGTGGTTAGTTCTTGATGTGATGCAGAGGTACCTGGGGCCAGCCTTCACGGCACCACTAGCAGAGAACTTGTGTGTGCTGTATAGTGCGGTAAAATCTGTCGAAATGCACTATTGGATTATCAGTAGATTTCAAGCGCTTTTACCGCGCAGTGCTGGACCAAAGCATTTCGTCAATCGGCGCTTGCCAAGAAACACCCCGACAAACGCTACCACAGCCGTCAACAACTCCACAACCATGCCTTTAGGGGGCGGCTGCCTCGTGGACTATGAGGAAGGGCGAATTATCACAGCTGAGGGAGGGGGAATCTTCCTTCTGTGAGATCGGAAGCTCTAAAAGTATAGTTCAAGATTTCTATAATCGATACCAAACGAGGGGCCATGAGAAAACCTCCCATCAACTTGCAGACCCAAGATGATCGATACTGGGGCCGCCTAATCGGGGGGCTCGGGAGGGCATACCACCAAACACTATCTGGATTGCGCGACGGGGTAGCCCCCCATGTCTCTGTCGGAATGGTTAAGCGCGCCTTGGGATAGAAGAACGTTACGAAGCAAGGAGAGTGTGAGCTTTTTTTAGACATGGAAATGGCACCAAACGTTGGTTCACAAATCTCTTGTGGGTTTGTTGGACTGTTCATAGTATATAAGACTGCACAATGGTCCCCTTCTCTCGGCTCTCAGGAATTCCTATCAACCAGAACCAGCGCTCAATGGTCCATAATCTACAGACTGCAGTATTTTCAAGCTGTGGGGATCTCTCAGGCTTCTAGTGATAATATACGCTTCACTATTTCATTACAGGTGTTAAGGCATCACACAACTTTACCACTCCTCATCATCGGCCTGAAATCCATGCCCGTTCACCTCTACTCGAACTTCGCATACGACACCAGGGTGCCTGGACGATCACTGGGAGGAGAAAGAAAGAATAGGGTATTATTGCTGATAAGCTGCAATGTTAACTCGCTGGTGATAGACGCTTTATATGATCGGGCTAGAGGACAGAATGTTGCGGTTGCCTTGTCCCTATTTCGACTTCACCGCCTGGAAGGAGCAATCCGCAAGGAATAGGATAGGCGCCCTGCTGAAGCAGGTTGTCGGTGGACCGGAAAGTACTAGAAGAGATAGTCTAGGCCTTTGAAGGCCAGAAACCGGTGTTGGTGATCGGGGATTGCAGCTTCCGGAAATTATTAGGATGTTTTAGACAATCGCGTGCTTACGGTGCACCTTTATGCATCGACGCTCTGGGCGAATGAATGTGTGCTGGGTCACTTAGAGAAATTGTCCAGAAGTCGCCAGGCACTCGAATGTCCTTGACTAGAAGGCCGGACATCCGGGGCAAGATCGGAAAACTCCCGTCGCGGGGACAACCTCTATATCCATAGGTCGTGGACGATGATATAATTAGATATCTCTTATCCGTGTCAGACTTGATGAGGATACAGATCCCGACGGAATGGGTGAGGTTCTGGGGGCGGGTATCACGGGATGTATTCCCAAACATATACGTAGGATAAATGACACCGTAAAAATTCTCTATCCGCTGACATAAAGTATGTACCTAGACCCCGGTTATTCTCTCTGGATATCGAGGCAACCCCATACTGAAATGGCCATCTCCCGCAGGAGGCAAAGGCTGGGGGCAATGACCAATGGCCCAGGCTTGATGATGCATGCGATGAAACTCTAAAAAGGATAAAAGCGCAGGGCGGTGAGAAGTCAAGACCCGGGATGGCAATTTTGATGGGGTCTCCTGTTCGGACCGGCCGCTGCAGGTGGGTGAGCTGCGATACATCCTTGCGGTTGAGGTAGGATCGAATGGTCTCGATACCGAGGATACTCCCTCGATGGGAGCTCTGCTTAGCTGTTGTCAAGGGCTTGTCTCTGTGGCTAAAAAAGCTTCAACTGTCCGGTTGATCCATTTTACCCTCCGAGAATATCTCCGTACCTGCCGTTTCGGCAACAGACTCCACTTGTATACTAGTACATCCATCTACCGATACGTACATACAGCCCTGTCCGCAAACTTCTCCGGCGCAAAGGTACTATCATGGCGAGGCTCTATTGGCAGCGGGAGTGCCACTACCAGCCTATACGCCTTTATCAGCCACCGACACCAAAATCAGTAAGTTTAATCATTCAGCAGTATCTCTCTACCTAGATCGATGACTCACCTCCGACAAACTCGGTAGGGAGATTTGAGCATTGGAGCCTGCGCCAGAACCCCCCCTCACTATTCTCTATTTGGCTATTTTTTCCCTAGTTCCGTGTTCCTTAGGGTCCAGGTCTTCTGCATTTTTTTATGTACTGTCTATCCTTCGGTGTTTGTATAGAGAAAGGGCTAGGACGCAAAATGTGAAGAAAGTCAAACAAAGACCGGTGATTAGGAGATTGGTTACTAAATTATATGTACAGTACTCCAAAGGATGATATCACACTCAACTTGGTAGGTACCCCGGAGAAATGAGTAACTTTCCAACAACGATATCAAGATCCTTACACCATTCTTTATCATCCCAACCATAACTCCTTCCCCCAGAACCGTCCGATACTATCCAAGCTGCATTTCTTGCCAAGGGATTTGTCTTATACACTAGTGCATCAAAGACAAACTTGAAATCCAGCAGGATGTGAAAGCGCCAGCACGAAGACCAGTCACGAATCTCCAGCGCAAGCTCAAAGCACGCGCGCGATTCCGGAAGCCCAATATCTCCAATAAGTCAACTGTACGCGAAGCTCCAGTGTATTGGGGCAGCAGCACCTCAACTGCATCTCCAAATATCTATGACAGGCGCAACAAAGTCGGGGGCATGCAGTGAGATAGCTCAAACAGCCCTTCTAGCAGACCGCTCGGAAAGCCCCACCCAAACGAGAGGGGGAGGGAATCCGAGAATTACGGCCGAGTAGCCCTCTTGCGAGATAGTGGTTTGTTGTATCGATAGGCCCTAGGAGAGGGAAAAAAAAACCTCATTCGTGCACCGCCAGTCACTCGCTGCTTCAATAAGCTCTGCGATAACTATATTTTCTCGCGACATGCTAAATAAAGGAAAATAGGAGTGGATAAAAGTGGTATTCTAGGTTGTTCACACTTCCGCTTCACAAGCTGTTAACCTGGAACGGGGGGAACACAAACTAGATTCAATTTTGGACCTCTTTGTATGTGTGTGGGGGGGGCCAACATCGGGGTTCGGGGAGCAGCACTCTACTCAATAGCAGGCCAATAGGTCAAAGAAATAAGCTAGGGGGAGGTAGGTAGCGTTAGAAGTATCGGGGGTGTACACGAAAGTGCCAATGAAGCAAAAATGTTCTCTCACTCTCTTCCGGGTAGCTAACGTTAGACCTGTCATCCCCCCACCGCATCCACGGTAATCCCCCCTGCTCTATCCATCATACCCTGAGTCACTCGCAAACGTTCCGGGAAGGCAACGAGAGTACTGTAGAGTGTTCGGCAATCTGTCGACAGGGTCTAGTCTGTATCACCGTATTCCTAGGAAGTCCGAGACTCCCGCCGCCGCCCCTCGCACCCAGACCGAGCATACACCAGAGCCCAACCAAGGAAGGGTTGTCGTGCTTGCCCAACAGGCAAATCGGATCTCCGACGGCATTTCCAAGGAATGTAGCAAGAATCCTGGATTCATGAAGATCCGGCAAGAAATCCTGGGGGCAGCGAAAAAAAAAGTCAGGGCAAACACAGTCAGCGACTCCCTTTAACCAGGGAATTTGACTTTCCATCGCAGCTAGCAAGGAATGCCACCCTTTCCGGATAGGCGTTCATACAACACACCCCGCCTGATACAGCCATTTCCGACCTTCCAGTGGCGCAAAAACAGGGTTGCAATATTAGACCCATTTCTTGCGAGGTCTACCTGCCATGGCGCGGACTTCGCGAAACCGGTATGCCAGTTTGCAGGGTTCGGTTTGCCACCGTCCGGACTTGGGTGGTTAGCATATCTTGATGACCTACCGGGAGAGCTCTATGGGGGGTATCATAATGGTGCCGGAATACTGATATTGGATCTGAAATCTGCTCGTGGTTCAAATATCGAAAGGGTTGAGGCTATGGCTCAAATATCGAAACAGTCTCTAGTTCCCTATCACTTATTGGAATAATAGTACAAAGAATGGTCTCAAGCGCGGCGGATCAACGGGGCTTCAAAGAGGTGAAGAAGAAAGCGGGGAGAATCACGCGCGATTTCCTAATTCTCTTTGTACTGTGCATACTACCAAATTAACACCCCAAACACAGGCAAGCCAAATAGAGTAGATCCTCCCCATGAGTACAGTACTTCAAAGCAGACCTACCCGAGCACAGCATTTACCACCCCCCTCCCCCTCTCCCCCTCCCTCCATCACATCACCGCCGCCCACCCACCTGTTCGTCCAATTTAACACCACTCTAGAAGCGCCAATACTGCACGATATCGCAGTATCATCATAAGTCAGATGAAGTCAGCACAGAAGATACATACCGCTAGGAATTGGTGCAACAGTACTGTACAATGCACTAACATACCGGTAGCTTACTTTTCCTCCCGCTACACCCGCAATCCAAACCAGTTTCTCATACTTCCACCCCAACTTCGATTACCTGCCCCATGACCCGAAAACATGGGGCATGTTCCGTTTTGGCACTCAGATACGCGCAGATTTTTTACCATATTTCCTTAATCCCTGCTTTCGGGTACCGTACGAGTACTGTGCTAGTGCTGCCAGTCCAGCACTCGAGTATTTGTACTTGTACAACACTCCTTGCCAGGAACAAGTCCAGCGCCTTGTCAAAGGAAAAAAGAAAAGAAAAAAGAAATACGAACCATCGCACCCAAGCCGACATTCCCCTACCTCCTCACTACACTCGAGTATCATACTTTCCACCTACCGATACGGGACCGTAAAGCCCTGTCGATTTGTTTTCTCCGTAGGTCTCCAGTATTCCCGCAAATCGCGGCATCAGCCCACGACAGGTTTAGTTTGGCAAGTTAGCAGAACTGCGAAAACCAGTTAATGAGATCCAACACAGTCAAAGGACCATGTCAGGAAAGCACTGATCCTTCCCGAGGACTTTTGTCTCCGAGTCACGAGATTAGCGAGCTGACAGAGATAGCGAATCTCAAGGGTTAATACAGTACCGGTACTGGCACACCGGGACCGCTTCATATCATTGCGATCCACACCAATCACGCCCACCTCCGGCCTACTGTGCCCCGCATATGCAGTAACCTAAAATCTCTTGAAATCCGCCATCTCCACCAGCCATGTAATCTCCGGGGTCGGGGCCGAAAGCTCCCGAGAAGGATTAGTGTTTCCACAGCACGATATAAGATCAGTCGACCGGACGTGTTAGATCTCACCAACTGGTATGATATCATATTCACAATTCTCCTAATCGGGTAGACTAAACCTATCGTGTGCTGGTGGGGGTGATTTCCGCTGACGATCGGATGGTGGATTTCGAGAGATCTTACAGCCTCCAGCGCTGTGCTGTACTAGTACTCGAGTACGAGTATTGTACTGTACTTTTTTTTTTTTGTTAAATCCGCGGTTTATTTGTACTAAGTACAGGAAAATCCATGGCAAGCACCCTAAGGTATGGCTTAAAAACCCCCTCACTAAACAAAAGAAACTTCAACCCCCATAAAATAACACTTTAGTGATAACAATTACCAAGTCACTCCAATCACTCTGCCCAACACAGTTCCAAATCTCATGATGCAAGTGCCACCCTCTTTGTAAAAGGAAAATCCCCCATCCTTGTCAGAAAATTTATCCTGTACTTCAATATATAGGAAATCAAACCCTTTACTAGCTCAACCTCTTTCTTTCCACTTTTCCATACCTCTGAATTTGGGGCCATGTCCTAGCAGCCCTCATGCCTTCCCCTCCTGGCTCCAACAAGAGAGGAGCAGGCCATAACATGTTCTTAAGTCTCGTCCTCAAGGTAGCATCTACCACACTCTCTGGGACTGTCTTGATTGGACTAATCCGTTTGCACACCTAAGTAACTCTTGCAAGCACTCATTGGTGTAATCTACCACCTTGGAACTTCAGAATCACTATAAAGTTTCAGCATTCTCTGAAGGGGGATCTGTATTTATAATAAAGGGTGTAGTTTCATTCTACTCATCTCTTCCATATTGTTATTTGTATGACAGGATTTTGCACATGACTTGATTATGAGTCATGGGTCTCACACATATGACTCACTCGAATCATATGACTTATTTATGTTATGATTTGTTATGACTCAATTATAAGTCATGGGTTTTACACATATGATTCACTCGAATCATATGATTTGTTTATATTATGATTTATTATGTTTTGCACATGATTTAATTATGAGTCATGAGTTTCATGCATATGACTTACTTGAGTCATATGACTTGTTACGAGAATTTCACATGACTCATAGTTATAAGTCATCAGAGTTAGAGTTAGTGAGGAGAGTACTATATAAGAAGGCTAGTACAGCTGAGGAGGATAGGCTCTTCATGCTTTGTTCTAAGTTATTTTCTTACTTATTACTTTATATGAATAAAACATCATTACACTTTTTATCCTTTACATTTCTCAAGAGTCTAAGGATAATATCTTATCCATTTATAATAATAGGTGTTATTCAAGCAAGTGTTGGTAATGTAGGCCAAAGAGTCTAAGAACTATCGAGCAGGAGATAAATATATAAAAGATATTGTTGCCTATTGCTATATAGTAATAAGGATTCAGGAATGTTACACATATCTCACTACGCACCTTGTTCTTCGCCTTCACATATGCCGAAGTATCCTCTTATGTAACTTAAACAAGTCTGGTTGGTTTATTAGGTACTTGAAGCTCATAGAACACCGTGGCAGCCATTGCTACTACCTCATCTATCAGGAGTCTTACTTGTTGTATCATTGTCAAGGTTAAAGTCTACACCTTAGATCTCATACCTCTCTTTCTAAGATGAAAGGCCAACCTCTGATTCATTACCACCCTATGTTGACTCTGTGTTGGGAAACTCATTGAGAGTATAGCTATTGCCATGTTATTCTCAGGAAGCACCACTACTAACCAAACAGCCATTATCTTTCTCATCTGTTCTAGGTACAATATAATTGGGTCCAGACAGGCTTCATGTAACCGGTACGGGTACTCGGTTATTGGTTTTGTTTTATGTTTTGTTTTAAGTATCGCTTTGATACTTGATTTGTTTTAAGTATCGTTTGATACTTGGTTTTGTTTTATGTTTTGTTTTAAGTATCGCTTTGATACTTGGTTTGTTTTAAGTATCGTTTGATACTTGGTTTTGTTTTATGTTTTGTTTTAAGTATCGCTTTGATACTTGGTTTTGTTTTATGTTTTGTTTTAAGTATCACTTTGATACTTAAGAAGTTTTACCAAAGTGTATCGCTTGATACCTTTGATTAGTTTCGTTCATGCTAGACATGAACAGATTTGTGTATTTAAAGACCGCCTGTTTCTACGATAGAAAAGGCAGACTTCGACAGACAGTATTTCAATATACTTGGTTGAACGGTTACTTCTTTGTTCCTCAGTACACCCTCGAAGCCTCCTTTAGTTCTCAGCTCTCGCCTCCTCTCTGGAAGAGCAGGCCACCTGCCAACTATCGTATCTATTATCGATAACGTGATTAGCACCTTGCGAACACGTTACACTTCAGCTAAGAGTACCACAACATTTGTAGCATAAAAGGCCTTGGTAACCCACCTGGCTATCCTATTTCAAAATTTCTACACCTCATCCACTATTGTCTTAGATGGAATCAAAATCTCTGCATCTTACAACAGTGTAGGTAATAGTATTGCCTTTGCCAGCCTCCTAGCTCCATAAGATGACAGGACTTTTCCAGGCTTTGTGTCACAAATGTGGCTTGGCAAGAAAAATGTTTTCACATGAGTCATGATTATTAGTCATAGGTATGTTATTGTTTTGCACATATGACCTATTTAGGTCATATGACCTGTTATGTTATGATTTGTTATGTTTCACATATGACTCGATTATAAGTCATGGGATATGTGTCTGGTGAGTATGCCTTGCAAGTATGCCTTACAGGTATGTCTTACACATATGATTTATGTTTTGCATATGACCTCATTATGAGGTCATGGATTTTGCGCATATGACTACCTGGAGTCATATAACTTGTTTATTATGTTATGATTGGTTTATGAGTTTTCGCATATGACCTTACTACAAGGTCATGGGTTTTGAGTATGTGACTACTTTAGTCATATGACTAGTTTATTATAACTTAGTTTCACGCATGTGACCACTTTGGATCACATGACTTAGGGTGGAAAGAACACTATATAAGGAGGTTAGTATGGCTGAAGAGGATAGGTTTTTCATGCTTTGTTCTAAATACTTTTCCTATTTATTACTTTAATGAATATAAAACACCTTTATACTCTTTATTATTATAACAACCTTTATTATTATTATGCCGAGAAAGCTCTTCACAAAGAAGAGTTAGAGAAAGCTTACAATAGGCGTTCCTGGTAGAAGACAAAGATCTTGTACTATTGGTAACATAGGCAGAGGCCTAGTGCTATCGTAAGGCGAGAAGAAGAAAGAAGAAGAGAAGTATCATTCCCTGTTACCAAGAACCAACCATCTGAAGGGGGATTGTTACACTTTGATAACTGTTGAATCCTCCAGAAAGCCGCTTGAGCCAACACCAGCTACTTAGTGAAGTGAGGTGCTATTTCCCCATTATCCGCCAACTAGTATCCCAACCACCTCACTAGGGTACCTACCAGTTTGACAACATATGCTTGTATGGTTATTGATTGCTTAGGCCAAGGACCTTTCTTCCTTCTCTTCCAGTGCATTAAATCCGTCTTGGCTAAGCTAAAGGTCAACCCTAGGCCATGGGCTCTTTCTATCATTGCCCCAGCCTCCCTCTCCAGCAACACAGTGTTATTATACAACGAATTGGACACCACTGATATCTGGAAGTTGTCCACGTAGGATAACGTAAAAGTCTCTTGGAAGTCTCTGTCGGGATGCAAAGGCCTAACATAGATGACAAACAAGAGGGGCAAGAGTGGCGAGTCCTGGGAGATGCCCAGCTTAACCGTATACATGTGCCACGGGCTGCCTGTGTATGCTAGTGATATATCCCTCATACTGACAAAGCTCTGAATCCAATTTGACCAGGTAACTGGGTACTTTCCCCGTATTGTACTGTACTACTACTCGAGTACTTGTACTAGTGGTAGTCAAAAATGGCGCAACACCATGCAACGCTGCAGGCTGTTCACCGCAACGCCCCCAAAATCCAGAACACGCATTTCTTGTCCGAAAAGATTAACATTCGAACAACTTTAAGCCTTCGAATTCAATATGAAGGTAGATGAAACCTGCAGCAATAGCCGTGGGTAATTTTCACTCAATAAATGCAATAGCCAGAGGTAGACTATAACAACGAGGTGATATTTGATCATTGATCTTTGGCATGCATGTGCGTTGCGACACCGTTGCACCATTGTAGCCCACCTGCCACCCATGCCTGGCACAGTACAGGTACCGGTACTGTTCTTCAGGGAAACATTCTAACTTACTGACGGCAACACAGATCTTGTGACCCGTTTACTCAGTGCGACGAATCGGCGCTAGGTGTAAAGTGAGACACTGTGATCGTGGAAAATCGGGGTCTCGACCTAGATTTTTTCTCTTCCCCTTGAAAAGGATGAGATAAGCGAGCCGATGAGTGAACGGATGGATGAATGAAGGCCGGTGAGCGGAGGGGGAAGGAGGAAGAGAAGGTGGGTGAGTGGTAACATCATTCTGGGGACTTGGCTGTGGCGGTTTCAATTACCGGTAGCCTATCGTGCTATGTTGTGTATTGTACAGTACTAGTACTGTACATAATATGATAACAAGAGGTTGAGTAGGCAGTATGGGTTTGGCTATGATTGCTAGTGTAACATACCCTTGTTTGCATGTATGGAGAGAGTCTTTTGTTTTGTCACTGTGATGAAGGAGGTCGTGGCAGAACGCTTTAGAATCGAGAAGTATCACTCGAGTTGGGTGCTGTACTCCACTGCGCAGTATATTCTCGACCAGTAAGTAGTCTACTAGTATAGCTTGTAGTATAATACCGCACGGCTGGCCGTGAATGGGGGCTTGACGGCACTCGTATCAACAATAGTTTTCGTTTTTCTTCCTCGATCGCATCTAGCCTACGAAAGTGTGTGGATCACTTGGGGATAACCTGTATCATACTGTACTGTACATATCAAGCAACGCATGGCTACCTGCACAACCCTTTCACTGGGTATCCTGGCCATTAGGAGTCAAGACTACTGGTATTGCTCCCCGCTATCACTGGGGTACTAATATGGCGCCTGAGAGTCAAACGGACCCTCTTTATGAGCCAGGGGAATTCTCTAAATACTTACTTACTATTGCCGGTTCTGGGATCCTTCGATTCCCCGGGTCACCAAGGTTTCGCGGGGCCGTAAGCCGGGTCGGCGGTGCCTCGTCAACGATCTCGCGGGATTGTCCACATTGAATTGGATCTGCAATCCCGTCGAGCGTTTTCACGCAAAACTGGGTGAATATCTAACTACCGCATATTGCAATTAACGTAACAAATGCTTACTTTATCCTCAGCAAGTAATTTCCGTTAAGAGAGGTGACCCCAACCCGAAAGTGGTCTGCGATGATTGTGAATATCGAAAGGGCCTCCTACAGTGCAGTACTTGTATCCTATCAGTCTGTTTATAAAATACATTTATTAAACCTCTATGGTCCACCCATTCAGCCAGGCAGGCGCATATACTGGTATCCGATTCAGTTCTTCCCGCGGATCTGGTTGACACCTCTTGCTGATCAATACCCGAGCGCCCCTCATTCAGTCACATGACCTCAATGAAAATCCGTATTGGCGCCTTGCGTGTGGGGTGGGGGGCAGATGTAGTATGTTGAGATAGCAGCTGGGTCGCGCCGAGATAGAGGAGGGAGGCTAAGGCAAGTGTGTTCATCTACCGTAATACCGCTTTGATGTGAACCGTAAGTGACATGGTATGGTATGATACCGAATATGTAGGTGCGTGTGTGTCCCCAAGATACACGACATTTTTCTATGAATCCCGTTCTGCAGATATCAGACACACCATCTATCTCCGTGCAGATGCGTTGTCTCCCTTTTCGAGAACGGAAGGACCGAGAAGAAAAAAGAAAGAGGTACCGCTCTTGTACGATATTAGCAAACTGTACTCCAGGTAGAGTTGTGGATACAGTCTAGCAACTGTACAGTACGGTAGTTTGACCTCTATTGTATGTAAGTCACCCCGAAGGTAGGTAGGCCGCTGTCCCATATCGGGCATGTATTGGTCAGGATTTTTTTTGCTTTTTCCCCTTTCCCTTTTCCCCTCTCATCTCTTTCTCCTCCTCTCCTCATTGAGTTGAGGTATGAATTGGTCGGTGGGAGAAGGTGGCCCATCCCGTGCTGTCGCTGCTGCTTCAACCACCTTCCCCTTGATGCTATTCCTTCAGCAGGAGTGGTCCAACCTTCTCGTCATGCATGTCGGCGTTTTTTTCCCATTACAGCATGTGTGGCGTTCACTGCATCTCGCCCGGCTTCTCGCTTTGTTTCCGGTCACTTACCCCCAGTCCGCTGGTCCGTGTTCGCTTTCGGGGGCTTGCAAGCTTTGGCTGCTTGGTCACCGCCGGGCAGACATGGACTGCTTGCTGGCTGGGATCTAGTTCCCCTCCCCACGGGAGCCAAGGGGGAGGAGAAGAGAAAAATGCCGAACCAAGCTCTACAAGTGCTCAAGCACTCTCCCATACCAATACAGCAGTACCGTCGGACCCCGCTATCCGACCATGCTGAGCCAGAAACCCCGCTGAACCTTACAAAATCTGTGGCACTCTAAACCACCACCGGGCTTGGCCCGTAGAACCAGAAAAGGGGTTTCGAACTCGTATGGCATCCCGAGAAATCTTCCCCCCCGTTTCCAGAGGAATTTAACCTGGTCATCTGATAGCTCCCAGGGGAAGTATGCTCGGGGAGTAGAGGAGGCAGTGTTAGCACAAGGGGTGATCGAGGCTAGAGGAGTAACTATCATCAGCAAAGTGTAAAATATTAGCGTTGGTATCATACAAACTCACGACGTCTACCACCGGGGGTGGGGTAAAGAGGGCGAACTTCAGGGGCAGGGCTGCATGTATATTTTCTGAATATGTTCCCTGAGAGGTGTCAACAGTACCTGTGAGAATTTGTCAAGACATAGTTAGTGATGGGTATGAGGTCTGTTTTTTGACCCCCTCCCTCCTAGTTGTTCCGGACCCCCCGCTATCAGGATAACGGGGTGCGGCTGTGCTATAATATCAGGTTAGCTGTGATTGATGATTCCGAACGATCGTTTCGATATCATACCCGCATCTGGGCTCCCTTCCTCTCCTCTCCTCCACTCCTCCCCCACTCCTCCGCCTTTACTCCCGTTCGGTCCCTTCTAGCCCTCTCGGGCAGACAGACAGACAGACAGCATTTCCTTGGTCGGAGAACCAGCTCACCCCGCCTCGCATAGTTCCCCGGATCCTGAAAGAATAAATAAAAGAATAAATAAAATATCCGAAGGAAATTAAAGATATAAAAAGCATAATTATAACAATAAATAGTGAACAAATGACAGAAACCCCCCTGCGGGCCGTTCACCGCAACTATTTGGGCGTATTAATCGCGCTGT
>NW_003299092.1:81565-83261 GCF_000151645.1 Tuber melanosporum | reverse complement strand
TTTTTTCCCTATAATTGGGGACAAATGGCGGAAACCCCCCCCTCCGGCCAAATGGAATTCAGGTTATTTTTACCCCCCCCCCCTCGCAGCGTATGGTACCGTGCTTGGTATTGTACTAGTACTGGTTCTGTACCTAGGCAAAGTGGGTTCGCCACCCCTCTTACAATATCACCCCCCCTCCCTCTGTTTCCCCCTTGTTGCCTCAATTGATCCACCCATCCATCCCATCCTGCCACCCACCCACACCTGTCCAAGGTATCCCCCCCCCTTCTCTCGTCTTCGAGAACACTTCCCGTCTGTCCTATTTATCCATTCTTACATAAACTGCATACCCCCCTTCCAGACCAGATACACCGAGCAACCTCCTCTTGATTTAAAAAGACCAGAAGGCTGAAAGGAACCGCAAACCAAAAACCTACGATAGACACAGTCGCAATGACAGAAGTGACGGCACCAGCACCAACGGGCACAGATACGAAGCCCAGTGTTCTAATCATAGGAGGCCTAGGTTCCTCTCCCCCCTCCTTCCCCTAGATACACGCATACTCTACCCCCTCCTACCAATCATTGCTAGTCAATCGGATTACTAAAGCTTCCTTATTTATTTATTTATTTTACGAGTGTGAATAGGCTTCATAGGACGTTTTCTAGCGAAATACATTCACACAAACAACCTCGCATCCGAAATTCGAATAGTGGATAAGCAATTACCGCAGCTAGCGTGGCTTGCGCCGGAATTTACTGATGTTTGCACGTTGGAGAGGTTTCAACAGGGTGATCTCTCACGAGAACGTATGCATCCCTCTCCCTCCTCCCCAATGCATACCAAACTTTTTGCTCCTCTCCCCTATACACCACCGCTATCCCCGCTAGTTCAAACTGGGCTGTAGCGGGGCATGCGGTGAGGGAAAGAATAGAGAGAAGAAACGAGTGATAAGAGCTAAATAACTCTGGACTTGGAAAATTTAAAGATACATGTGAAAGGGTGTTTAATCGACCGGACGGTTCCACATGGGACTACGTATTTAATTGTGGGGGTGACACGAGGTACTCCCAAGACGACGAGATATACAAGCAGCGTTCCCTGAAGCTTTCCACCACCGCTGCCAAGGAAGCTGCCAGGAAGGGTGTCAAGTGTTGGGTCGAGATCAGCACGGGGGCAGTCTACAAGAGTGACCGGGAACCTAGCAAGGAGACCGACAAGCTGAAGCCGTGGTTGAAGCTGGCAAAGTACAAACTGCAAGCGGAGGATGAACTAAAACAAATTGAAGGGTGCGTAACAAAAATAAAAAATAAAAATAAAAAAGCAAACCAGAACCAGGTTGGGGGAGCTGGAGTTGAGAGTGAGTGAATTGATTGTGCAGATGAAGTTGTTTGGTTGGCTTGTCTGTTTGATAGGAGTTGTTGGTGTTAATGGCGGTGGGGAGGAGATGGGTGGGAGGGGAAGGTTTGCTAAGTTTGGTAATATGTTGCTAATTATGACATTGTGTGGATGTTTTTCCCGTGGATAGGCTCAACTTGGTCGTCGTGAGATTGGCGAACGTTTATGGAGAATATTGCTCGAAGGTTATCGCGACGATATTATGCATGGCGAGGGTATATGCCTATCTGAAAGAGGAGATGAAGTGGCTCTGGACGAAGGATCTACGAACACATACCGTACACGTAACCGATGTTGCACGGGCACTATGGCATG